>NW_020449196.1:683533-808133 GCF_003343035.1 Apteryx rowi | reverse complement strand
CCGCCGCCGCCGCCGCGCGCTCCCTGCGCCCCTGCGAGCCCCCGGGCTGGCGGCTGCTCGCTCAGCCCGCCGAGGGCAACTTGGCTGTGAGCACAGGCGCGTTTGCCCGCCGCAGCCACTTTAGCCCGCTTAACACTTTCTCGTTTGCAAAAAACAGCGTCAAGAAAAAAAAAAAGAGAGAGAGAGAATCCTTGAGCAGTAAAAAGGCAACTAGAAAAGTTACCGCTGGACCAGTGAAAGGTTTCTTTTGGGCAGTTTCAAGGCGGGCACTGGGCTTCTGCACTAGACTGTGCAGTTTGAGGGTTATTTTTCCCCTGAGTAGATAGAAAACTTATTAAAACAAAACCTCGCCTCCTGCACATTTTGGCAAGGACAGCAACAAAAAAATTTCACACAGTAACTACCATTAGCTCAAATAGCCTGGCACATCTTTAGTAAGACCTTAACTCCATGAGGCCCTTTCATGCCCTGCAGTAGTGTGTTGTTGGTGCTGACTGCGCTGTGATGGAGTAACACCATCTGCAAGCTGGGCAGGTGCCTGGGGTGCTTGCAAATCACACATAGGAAGAACAGACCATGCCTGGCAGATGGAGACTGTTTGTGTGAATGGTGAATGATACAGATAGAAGAACCGCTAGATAGAAAGCGTGTTCTGTAAGATAGCTATGTATGTCTTGATAATGTGGTTGCCTGGTGATAAAGGCTAATGGTTCGCACTTGCACCATAAAATATTTGCTTCCTATGAAAAAAGGAATGCAGGACAGAAAAATCYCTATCAATTAACACTGAGTTACACCAGGCCTTAGAACTTAAAATGAAACTAGAAGAGGCTGGTCTGATTTGGTACCTCCAAAACTTCTGAGGAGAGCCAGATAACCTACCCACTTGCCACCCGGAGAGGCTGAAGGAAGTAGTTAGTATAGAAAAATAAACTCCATCCTTATGTCCAAAAATAATTCAAGCAATTCACACTACAGCTGCACAACACACATCCATTCCCCCTGAAACCAGGAGGCTTCCATAGTGTCAAGTGCAAGTTTAGCAGAAATGTCATTCGTGCAACTCTGTATGAGTGCACCATTTCCTAAAGACTGCAAGATGACCAGGAGATCTGAGAGAGAGATACACCCCCCTAATTCACAGAGCACAAGTTGACATCCACAGCACTTCAGTTCTTTTCTGTCATACCTTGGGTCACTTTTAATCAGATTCCTAACTCATTTCCTTCATAATTTGCTGCTAGCTCAGGCAGAGGAGGTAASAGTCTGCAATCCCCTTGCATTTTGTTTATGCTCCACGTGTTATCTTTTGTCAACTCAGCTAGAGAAACCTGGATCTTTGTTAGCATCTTTTAAATTAAGTACTTCCAAACTAAAGTGGATAGAAAGCCAATTACTTCACAGGTACAAGAGGCACTTTTCAGTGAAAAGTTTCCACAAAGTCTTCCATACCATCAAAGTGGAATCGGGACCTTTATAAGCAACGGCAGAAGGCCCTATGCTATCTGACTCTACAGAACGACTGAGAATTGCTTGCTGATACTGAGATTACAAACACTATTATATTTCCTCTGCCCTTTCATAGAAAACATACAGCGATATGAAGCATCTCAATACCTAGGACACCATTTTTGAACACACACATAACACCGCAGCATTCTTTACTGGCACTTGAAAAGGTTTATTTTCCCATGAAATCAAAGATAGAATAATCCTGAGGCTCAAAAATCTTTAACAGCTCGCTTTTCCAGAAGAGATGTTCTCAGGGAGCACATTAGCTAACAAAGCTGGATGAAGACACACCAGCTTTGGCTGATATGAGGACAAACTAATTTTTACAATTTGATTGTGTTTGGTTTAGTGATGTTTAATCATATCTTGATATTGGAGATCAATGCTGTTTTATAAACCATGGCCACCAGTATTTCAGCCCGTAGTATTCAATCATGGCAGAATTTCCAGGGTAGACCTGATCTGAGAAGCGGGGAATAGAAATATGAACAGGGACTGGTTAGCAGCTCACTTCCATCTCTTTACAAAAGTTCTCTCTATGGTATCTTAAAATTTTCCCATCATTTGCCTCCATGCTGGACATATATATCAACCTAATTTAGTAGAAACTCTTGGTCTAAAAGTACCTTACTGAGTTTCAAGCCAACTCAATTCCTTCTCTCTGTCAAACGGGGTTTGGAGGGTTGYGTGCTCTATGGGCAATTTTACTACAAGAGCAAAGAACAAGAGGCAAGGAGCATTGAGGGCAATGGGATGCTGTTGGCTTTCATTGCCATCATTCCGGTCCTACATCCACAGACACTCTTAAACATCTTTTTTCACACTGCTCCTGCAGGAGGGAACCTTACTAGGACTAGAACAAGGTTTGCTAACTCAAAGGAAGAATCCAGCGGGTTTCTGGTAACTGCTGGCTTATGTATCTGTACGGGAGATGTCATAAAAATAGAGGCACTAACAGACATGGGGAAACATGTGGTTACATCGTCTTAGTACTTTTGCTGGGCTGCTGAGCAAGCTAAAGAGACAAAAAACAGGCAGGGTTTCTGGTGCTGGAGATGACATACTTTGTATAGACTGCTAAGCCTTGCTCTTTAAAAAAGGTTTAAAAGAAGCCCACAATAAGGTTACAGTTTGCCTTTTAATATTGAGAAGGAGCTACTAGATAAAGGAAAATACTAAACAGATTAAACTTGAGTTGTGTTGAATGGAAACAAAGGAAACAAAGGAAAATGTTGCCCTTCCTCTTCCTCCCTGAGCTTCTCTTTACTCTGAAGCCCCACCAATGACTTACAACTACAGCAGACTTCAGAAAAAGGTAGTCCAATGCGGCTTACAGAGCTGTGCATCTTCAACAGATTGATAGGAAATAGGCAGCGAAAAGCAAGTACCTTGCAATGCCAGAAGTTCTAAGCCACTAAGATACTGTAACACTTCTTTTGTTTTCAGCATAGCTTGTACTATCTCGGYAAAAAGAAATTCCATTATTCTTCCAAAGTCTACACTCAAGAAGGTTATACAGGGGCTGTTAAATGTTGTATCAGAACATTTAAGGAGAAGTAAGCGCACAAAACTGTACAACAGAAAATGGCATCCCCCTTTACATTTGAAAAGGGTGACCTAGGTGACTTGAGGACTGTTACGTACTTAAGACTGGCTATGATTAAGATGCCATCAGACACACTTATTGCCTTTCCCTGCTTGTAAAAATAGGTGGTTCTTGATAAAGCGTGAGAACTTAAGGGAATTTAGAAGGAAAGTATAAATACACATTGTATCCCTCATTCAAAGCTGAATTTACAAGAATGTAGATGCATATACACGCCCACCTCTTACTAGCCAAATCTTTGAGCTTCTTCCTTTGATGAGCTCCAGGGAAGTTTCCTGATTAAAAACTAGATATATAGCCTTTTGGGTTAGTTCTTGGAGTTCCACACATACAAAATTCCCATTAGCTTACTTYAGTGAGTTTTACTCATTCTAGGTGTACACCACCCAGTGGTAGTTTTATAAACCTTTTTTAATGGTGTGTAACTTTGGAGACAGCACTGGTGGTGTTAACAAAAATCTATTTGCATTTTAATAAGCCCCCAGTAACAAAAAAGCTAGAGAGTAAGAAGAATCCAGCAGCACAAACATGCTGAATGAATAGTCAGAAACATCTGTGTTTTGGGAGTAGCCTGCTGAGAGACCCCAATGGGACTTCTGCACAAAGATAGATGGCAGAATGTAACCCTCATGTGAACAACTGTGATTTCTGGAAACATTCTTCCACTATAAAAAATCCCCAAATCTTTAGTAAGATCTGAAAAGCTATCATGTTTATTTTTTATATCAGTTACTTTCTTTCACAGAACTTGCCTGCCTTACAGGGGCAGACACTGATACAGCGGCCGCTTTGTAATGGGAAACAGGCCRCAGAAAACTTTCAGGCCAGTTTAGTAATGAGCAGACTGGGTGCAATCTTGCCCTCCCTGATTTCTTGGGAGCAGGATATGCTGTGTGCTCTAAACCACTTTATAAAATGGCAGGGAGGCGACGTACAGATGGCAGCTTTCTGCAAGTTCTCATTAAGCAGATAAGGTGATACTCCGATACTGCAGAGGGGGGGATTCTTGCACATTGATTGCCTCATCAGTTTGGCTCATCAATAAACATTGCAGATTACATACATTTGACTGCTCTTCTCAACACAGAGGAAAAGTACTGCTTGCAGCAGATCAAACAGTTCTTGTGCAGACCATTTCTGCGAGTTTAAAAGAGCAGGGTATGTCACTGGAGAAATCATCAAGTTCAATCGTTTCTACTGGCTTGGCTATTCTCACAAGTGCTATATCTTCATTAGAATTCATTTCTGGCAAGAGCTTTCCTTATAAAAGGGGAGGGGGGAAGGAAGGAAAAAAAGAACTCCCAGGCTGTATGAGTCTGTTTTTAAGCAGAAACATCACTGTACTCAAGATAAGTCTTTATAACATGTCCAACCTCCTAAGTGTTCTCCAGTTCAGTAAGAGGCTATAGTGAAGGAAAGAATGAGAAGAGTATTAAAATTGGATTCTCATCAACTTAGGGAAGGATTTACCCTGATAGTTTGGAATACATCTAAAATTATACTGCTGCCAAATGACGTTGAGTAATGCCTGGTATGATTAACTCTCTGTGGGGGAGGACGATGCTCAGTGCTAGTTAACAAAGCTATTGTAGTTTCTGTACAAGATACTCTTAGTATTAACRTTCATTTTTACTTAGCTTTCTTGCAGTCATGGGCAAAATTAGTATTTTCCACTGAGATTTCTGAAAAAAAGAATCTATAACAATATAGCATTTCTTTTTGTGAGCCACACTATTTGCAAGGTCAGTCATGTTCAGACTATTCATTAGGAAGCATGCAATTGTCAGATTAGTCACTAGAGACTTGTATCATAAGAATCAGATTAAGCTTTTCATGAATTCAGAAAAAAGCTGCAGATAAATATTATAACAGTTCTCTAGCTATCATAATATACACCTTTAACCTCATCTGAGACATTATTTTCTTGTGTGTCTTTAGACAACAACATTTGTAGGACAAATTATTTGCTTCACAGAACAGTTCACCAGCAMTCAATAGCTTTTAGACCAGAAGTATCCTACAGCTTGTCCTAATGCTCCCTTTCTTATTTCGTACTTCCATAAGCTCTAACGCAGAATTTAGCAAGCTACAGCCCRGGTACTAAAGACAGCATACAACCAAACTCCAATATCCCTAAGCAGGGCCAGCAGGGAGCCAGCAGCTGGGAGCTGTCGCACATTGAGACGACTCGCAAGCGTTGCCTCTCACAGAGCTGGGCGCCCRGCCAGGGCACCACCACACACAAACGCAAGATACTGCTCCTCAGCAGCACCTTGCCTTTTCAAGATGCTCTCTCTCCTGCCTTTTGCTGAGTCTCTGCCAGCAAATTTAATCACTCATTTGAGAAAGAAGAATACAATCTGGCACATTACCCTTCAAAGGTGGCTGACCCTAATTTGGGGTCTTACCTTTCAAAACAACAACAATGATGATAATAAATCAACTTTGAAGTAATGTCACTGAAAAGCCTACACCAAAAGTTTGATTCATCAATCCATCAAAGCTTGGATGCAAATCTAGTGACTTTGGTTTCCTAATACAGGGTTCTCAAATCCCATTCCCATATCAAACCAGTGCGCTCACGCAGCCCCTAGACTACTATGCTGATCTCCACACTGGAGACACAAGCTTCAGGCTCCAGGGCATCGTGAGACATTTGGGACAATACTCATTTATGTCACGTGACAGTCCCTCCTGTCCCAGAGCCAGACTCATAGCCAGCTCACAGTTGCTCTCCTCCTTTTCGCACAGGACTTCATTACTTCCCTTTCCCTCCCTGGACTTGCCATTTGGCTCCTGGCGGATACAGGACGCTGTTTTCACCTAGGCTCACTTGCCCGCCTGGCAGCTCACGTGCCAGAGGTGCCAGCTGCTCCTCAGCAGCTCCCTGCTCTTCTCCTCCACTTGCCCAGCAGTCTTGTTGCCTCTGCAAATAGCTCTGCACAACTGTCCTGCCTCCAGGATTGCAAGCTGCTGTACCTTACACCTATTACATAGGAAGCATCAGGAATACTTGATAAGGAAGAACTGAATCTCTCTTCCTCAAACCCTTCATCACTTCTAAACCTAGTTTTTGATTCTGGCGCAAGGTGTTATGAAATAGTGTACAAGTCATTAGCCCGTAACAGAGGTGCTCAGCTAAATAATCTGCCTGAATGCAGGTTATCTGTCCCAGACCAAGTCTAATAACCCTTAGTTGATAGTTATACAGTTTCTAGAGAAGGTTCATGGTATTTAAATTGAGGTTACATCTTAAGAGGACAGTCCTGTGATTGATGCAGGCCAAGGATTCAGAACAGATCTCAGGAGTGCACTAATCAACCACCAAAACCAGCGCGCCACCTTCACTGCTCTATGTTAGCAAGGCAATAAACCAAGCCGGTGTGAACCAAATAAGCTGTTCTGACAAAAGCAAAGATGTCCCATTTCTAACCATGCTGAACAAACACATTTGGATTATTATTCAGAAGCACTTACTCCAAAGTAAGAGGCAAAAAAAGGCATCAAATAGCAAACTGGTGTCTTAGATCAGTTGTTTGGAAATTTAAAATTTTTGCTTAAGGTCTCCCCGCCTCCCCCTTCATTCCTGTATGCTCTTCTCAGTTCTACCAAGAAACTAAAGTACCAAAACATCCCTAGAAAGCCATTCCAATAGGATGTATATCCATCCTGAGGAAGCGAGTTCTGAAAGTCACATTTGGAAGCTGCCTATGTTCATATTAACACCTATTAAAACAGATACAGGAGGTTCCTTAAAGTTTGACTAGGGATCTCAGGTTTTGGATACTTATCCAAGCTGGAAAAGCAAGCATCCAAGCTTCATCTATTTCTAGTCTATTTTCTCACTAACATCTTTTAAATCTCTTTATTAAATTCTAATGCCTTTGTCCCAAGCTCACCAATTGCTTAAATAGAGTTAAAAACTGTAGCATGGCTTTCTAATATCAGTTTCCACTGTAAACATCATAGCATTTAGATATACTGTAATTATTAGATAATTTTGTATCTAATTGCTCTCATAACATTACAAAATAATAAACTGTGACCTAGAACATTCTATACTTAGAGACATATTTATTTTAAAACATTGCAATTCAGGCAGCAGGAGACAAGTTTAAAAGGAGTCTTTTTGTAACACGGCTCTAGATCTTTTAGTACAACCTTGCTCCTAGTATTTTCCATCACTCTATATCAATCATATTCTTTATACAGAATATAAAAAAAATGACAAGAGTTATGATTAATTTGCAATTAACTCTTGACTTCTTGAGCTGAAATGTGACAAGAAGAAATGGCTATTATTGAAGTTGAAATAAGTTGTATTCGGGACAACCCCCTCCCTGCCCATCCAGCTTCAGTGACAATTCTGTAAGGATTCCAGGATTATCGCCGTGATTATGAGCCTTCAGCTCCCTTCCTCAAGGCATTTGGAGACACAGGATCCATGTTAGCAGCCTATTAGCCATGTCCTGACAACCTGTAATTCCCTCCAACAACAACAACTCCTCGATCTTCCCCTTTCCTTTTCCCTGCCTCCAAGTTAAGGCTCGGGCCTTGCATGGCAGGATTTCATCCTGATTGTGTAAATCCTGTGCACTGATGCCCAAGTCAAAATGGGTTCAAATGAAAGGTTTTATACTGACACTAACAAAACTTGGCTTCCTAAAGACAGACATTGAAGCTTGAAGGACTTAAAAACATTAAAGTCCTTCAAGAAAGAAGCACCAAAAGTGCCTAGCCTGCCAGTAATGCTGAGCAACCCCTGTTCTCATGGAAATCCTGGGCAGATAACTGTAGCATAACTCAGCATCTTAACTTTGATATGGATTCCATCTACTTAATTTTAGCCACACAAATTTTGAAACCTTTGTCTTCATTCCATAAATGGCCAGGGGAAGGCGAGGGGAAGAGCTGAGCTCCTTGTATTGTGAGATACCATTTTTTTCACATCTCCAAGAAATCTATTTCATGAAGGTCATAGGAAAGAACCTCTAAACTACTTATCACGGCTATTCTTTGTTTTATTTTCATTCTTCCTTCTCCTTTCCCCTACTCTGTATTTAAACGAGTTTTGTAATGTCCCTCCTGAAGCCTGACAAAGGTGACAGCACAGTGCTCCGCCTCGCTAACTAGGGTCTACCGTTCAGAGAGTCGGCACAGAGCTCCGGCTACATAAGCTATGTATTTCTTTACACTCGTTTTCATCCAGAAGACGTTACCAAGCTTCCAGTGCACAGAGTTCCATGATACCACATCACTAAATAAAATTCAGACAGAGATGGACGGCCAGTTGTCTTTTGCCAGTCCATAAATGTTTTCTACGACTAGAGTTCTGATTGCTGGTATGCAGTAAAGTAGGCCACCCTTATTATACAATAATTCTTTTGATAGAAGATGGTAATTTCCAGTGCTCCTACTCTTTGTTTAAGGCTTTATAAGCACAATCACTCACTTGCAAAAATACAAATGATCACAAAAACTGTGCTCGTAATGTGTATTAACTGGTTGCTATTGCTGGCTATTACCCTTGTTTAAGAATATATGCTAATTTAAGCATTCAAAATAGGGATCCAACACCATCAGACTGCTGTTGTCAGACTACTCAGATAAAAAGCCTTTCTTAGCCTGCTTTGTTATAAGCTACTTCCCTAGAACATGCATGTCACGTTAGCGCAACAAACGGGGGCTCAGAAGAGCAGTACTGGTTTGATCCTGTCCCACTGAAGTGCACAGGAGCTGCGATTTCAACAGCACAATACTACTGCTTTACAGTCTTTATTTYAGAGCTGGACAAAAATACTGCACGATTTCCAAGCACTGCAATTATTGACAGTGAGTAAAAAGCCACGTCTTGCTACAGTGGTGGTGTTTGAGAAACAGCTTGTGGGACGCTGCTGGGCAGGCRGGACTGGGGCTGGGCAATTGCACAGCATTCGTCTTTCCTGAAGGCTGCAGGATGGCGGGAGGTCAGCAGCTGGTTTGCTGGCCCCTCGGCAGTGTGGAAGGCTACACCCTGATTGTCTTCCTCACCATCCAAACAAGCTGTTGCCATGGGCCTATCATAGGTACTGAAAAAAATCAGCCGAGTCTTGCTGTAGTGTGGTATTGTATTTTTTGCTAGCTAATTATGATTTATTCTGCACCTTCTGAACTATGTGTACTGAACAGCACTCCTCACTGATTTAACTTTTGTTTCTCCCTCTTCCTTTTTCACTCCTGTAATCAAACATCTCTTGCCATGTCTATTTTGAAGCAAGCCAAAGGTGACAACACAGTACTTCCCTTTAAAATCTACATCTCTTGGGGCAAGTATGATACTGATGTCAAGTTCCAGYTTAATGAAAGGGGAGAGGCTTAATGAGAGGGGAGGGCTTTCCGACACGCGGCTCTGCAGACACAAAAACAGACCAAAACTTTTCTCAGACCACAAGGTGGAGCAGTAGATCCTTAGAACCTGATCATTAATGCAAAKGCAATGTACTGCATTTATAGAAACAAATGACTGGAGAACCTAATAAGGTGGCTCATGGCTTTCAAATACAGAGCTGCCCAGTAACAGCAGTGATCGTTCCCAAGCAGACTCTTCTTGGATTTCCTGATTCATTTCATTTATTAATAAATTCTAGGAACGGCAGCTTTCAGTGATGCCTAATTCACATCAAGGAGGTGGCTTCTCAGCATTTCCACAGTGATAGCAAGGAAACACCACACAGATAACAAGATGTTACCCCATGAACTCACTCTCTTTTGAATGAGTGCAACATTAAAATGGAGATACTGTCTCTTCCCTCCAAAGAATGATACAGGAAGAAGTACTTCTTCAAAGACTTTATATTTAGGAGGTCAGTTGTTGCAGTCCCCTTACCCCCTCAAAAGATTTAGCTTTGGAAAACAGGCAAGCTCCACGCAGACTTTCATCACCATTCTAGAATAAAGAGCCATATCTCTCTATTTGCTTTTTGTGTTAAAGTAACACGCCTTCCAGCATGCCTCAGCATGCTGCCTTCATTGCAGAAACATCATTATTTCAAAACACCACAAAGTGAAAAGAGTTCAGCGAGCAAGAATAGCTAACTGTATCAGAATAACTATGATATTAAAAAGTTCAGGTCAAGTGTTATCGAAACCTCAAGATCACAGGTTAGGAGCCATTCAAAAGCATCTTTGTTACATGAGTCTTCCTCAGTACGTAGCGCTATCTGGCCACTGATGCCCAACGAGCCTGATGCTAAAGAAAGCTCAAAAGCTCTTGTGCCCCCAAATGAGGAGTGATTAGTGATGGGATTGTTGCAGAAATACCTGCATACGGGCATCTTATAAATAAGATTTATCGCAAAACTAAGGAAGAGCTTGTGCTCTGGAGTGCTTTTGTCTCTTCCCTAAAGAGCAATGCAGATGTGTCAATGAGATCATGAGGCAGGTGTTGGCAAGAACAGAGACACTCCAGGATTTTGTTTTGGGGAAGAGTTTGATCATTTGTTCCTTTTCTGCAGTTTGTTTCTCATTTGTGTACAACTCTACAGCTTTAGTTAAAATCAATAGATGCATAAACCACAAGGGAGAAATCCTGACCCAGCAGAAGTCAATGGGTGTTTTTTTTCCATTGACGTCACCAGAGCCAGAATTTCAACCCAAATAACAGACGTGGCCTCTCTTAAGGACTTTTAAGTAGACAGAATTTCCAGACTCAGAGTTATGTGAGTAGAGCAACAGAGGAAAGGAACAGAAAAGCATTCAGACTAAACTGATATAGAAGACTTCCACTGACTAATAGCTGATCTTCACACAGTGCAATAACTCGGGACTTTACCTAATAAGCAGAATGTCAGGACTTACATAGATGATGGCCATTAGTACACAACATGAATTTACTCCATGAGAATTAGACTATGACCTGCGCACTCTCCTACACAGGGTTCAAGCAACAAAAAATATTATTTTAAGAAGTGCTTTTTGCTCTCACAGTTTCATAGAGAAAAATGGTTGGGTAAGAATCTCCTTCTCGCTCTCAAGGCTAAAGAGAAAAACTGGGAAAAGATAAAGCAAGTACAAGACTCTAAAAGCCAAAAGGCAAATAAAAGGATTGGATTAGAGGTTCTTATATTTTAAGCCACTTTAAATTATTCTGGGGCCTGATGCATTTAATTTTTTTGAACTTTTAGATTGCCAAGTGTATTTTGGAGTGCCGAGGAATACAGCTGGCATAAGCACAAGTCTCTCTTTCCCTTCCTTCATTTTTTCCTAAAAGAAAGTGACAGAAAACAGTTACCAGGTTATTCCTAAATTACAGTTTAATCCTTCACTGACTTATATTGAGTCTGATGATAAAATCACTGTCTCTAACCTTAAATTAACAGATTTRGACATCTTCAAGTTTACCTACATTTTTTCCTCCTAAATTTTTTTTCACAGGGATAAGGTATTATGTGATTAAAACCTGTTCAGAAATATAAAAAGAATAAGCTGTGTGATGTTTTAAAAACACCAGGCTCACCCACACTGATGTATCTTAAGGTCTGTGTAATCAGTAAACAAAATTTCCCCACAACCTGACCTAGCAAAAGCTTGCACTGGGATGAAACAAGAAGAATTTTGCTTCAAACCTTTAACAGGCCTCTGTTTCATCTTAGCAATGAGCTCTTATAGGCCCTGAGGTCATTTTCACATTCTTCTATGGCATTTCAAGCAAGGAGGCCCCAGACAGGATGGCAGCGATAGAGTATGTACTGGACACACTGGACTGGGGAAAATTTACTTTGTTGCTTGCAGCCTATTAGGAAAATAGTCCATTAAATAAGGAAAAACATAAAGCTTAGGTTTCAAACTTGAATAAAAATTTGTGTCTGATTAATTCCCACAGAACAGGGAGAGCAGTGGGACAAAAAGCGTGAAGAAAGGATGTGGCTAGTCACTATAGCCAGACTGTTGCAGCAAGATTGTGGTTGGAGGCTGGTTTAGGTGAGACCCAGTTTACCCTTTGTAGCAAGGGAGCATCAGGAGAACTAGCTCCGACCATGCTTCTGTTGCAGGGCATTACTGAAAAGCTTTGCTTTGCGCCCACACTGCCTAATTTCTCAGAGACCCCACTTGATGGCTGTGCATTGCATCCAGAATATTACCAGTACTACCCTAGTCCAAATTACAAACAGGATTTTTCCAAATGGAAAGGGTTTCTGTCAAAAATGTTGGGACAATCTTTCTGCAATTCTTGTGCTCAGCAGTGCTAATAGAAGGGTACCAGGTAAAGAAACAACAGCCATTTGGAAACCATCCTCATTCAGCCCGTTAAAATTTCAGCACGATCTGATAAGGACTATAATCTTTGACACTTAATAGAGGGCAGGGTTTTTGCATTGCTCTAGGCAACTGTGCAGTAGCAGCCATCACTGTAATGGTAAATTTGCCAAAATAGTTGCTAACAGAATCACACACAGCCATGAAAGTTGTCTTGTGTAAATAAGAAAGTATTACTTATGGTTAGATAACCTACTTAATTTCAAAATCTCTATATGTAAAATACATGTGTACTCTGCAGTATATATAGCATGTTTAAGAAATATAGGTGCACCAGAAAACTGTAGATAAAGAATATTTCTCAGTAGTGTTGACAGAAAACATAGGTGGGCTTTAATAAAACACGGGGAATGATTTTAAACTGTATGCATCTGTGTTTGCCTTCTACTCTAAAGCCCTGTACAAATATGCACTATATTTAGTTTACAGTATGGTTAGTCTGCTTCCTGTACTGGAAGTAGAAAGAGCATCAGTCCTGAAGGCTTCATTTATAACCACTACAGTAAAGCTGCATTTTGATCTATGAGAATTCTTACAGATAAGAACTTAAAACTGTCTTATACTTCTGCAATAAAACATATCCCTTTACTGACAGCAAGAATTTAGAGGATTGTGTTGTACAGCAGTTTGTAAAGATTAAGATAGTCCAGAAAGTATTAGAGTATTTCAAATAAATCTCTAATAAAGCCTGGAAGGAAAAGGAATGTTTTGCTTTGGTCATTGAGTCCAAAAATTGAACTTACAACTTAAAATGGGATTAATCACTAAATAGTAAGGCAAGTTTTAAGTGTACCTCAGGATGTTTATACTTGATTCTTCTCTAGCAGAATTTCGAAGCATTTACCTCCTATTGGTGTGTGTATTAATCCTCTTGAAAGCTGCCTGGCACTTGTCTAGAGCTGATTTAAGACGTCTTAAGCACTTTGTTTCATCTTGGCACAGTTATGAATCTCATGCTGCCTAAAACGGGGACTGCGTCCTCTCCAGAGGGTGCTTGACTTTGGGGCTGCTTTTTGTTTTGACAGCTAAAGACAACCTGAAAAAGAAAAGCAGTCTTTAAATGAGACACCCTCTGTTTGAGGTTGTGCTGTGAACCAGAACCTGTACTCAAGGCATTTGTGCTGCCTTGTCTCGCTGCGCGCGCTAGCTCCTGTGCATCTAACTAGCTCTGCTGGGGCAGTCCTGCCAGCTCGCTTTAGGCCCCCAGCGCGGGTGCTGTAAGCAGGAGGCGAGTAGCCCCGTGCACCAACACACAATGGAGAGCAAGTGCTGCCACGAGGGCAATGCTGAGAACATTAATTGGGTCCTGGCTCCAGGCTAGGGACACCAAAGCAAGGATTCACCGTGCCCAAATGAGGGGTGAAATGCAGAGGATTCATCCCAAGCTCTTTTCTAGTAAAGGGGGAGAACATCTCAGGGATATAATTCAGCATACCTAAAACAGCTCGAAGTAGGTGCATAACTTACGTGGATACTAAAAGTGCCCACATAACTCTTCAACCTGCCAACATGTGAACCTGCTATACCAAGAAATACCTCTGAATAAGGAGGGAATTTTAGACAGAAAAGCAAGAATCACCATTACACTATAATTCAGTAGTTCAGTTTACTCAGTCTGCTTAGATTAAGAAAAGAAAGCTGAAACACTTGATAGCAGTGCTTAAGCATCTTCACAGGYGGGAAGCAGCAAGTATTACAGGGCTTCTTAATTCAGCAGGGAAAGCATAGYAAGAATCAAATGTCAGATATATTTGAAATATGGTATCTTTTATTTATTTATTTTAACACTGAGGGGTATTAACCAATGGAATAAACTACCAAAGCAAGCAAAGGATTCTCCTGGTATCATCAAATCAGGACTATGTCTTTCTGGCTGAAATGCTGTGGTTTAAGTTATATAGGAAGTCAGAGCAGAGTATCTAAACAGTCCCTTCCAGCACCAAAATCAGATGGATACATGAACAGCGAAAACATTTATTCTAGGTTACAGCTGAGCAATACAAAACAAAAATGAACATACAGGTTCTCTGAGAAGGAGAGAGGGAAAGAGAGAGAAAATTATGACTACCAGTCCGTACCTTAACCAAAGTAAAGCTGTAGTTGCCAACATCTCCCTGGCACCAAGCAGGGACTTCTCTACATTAAAAGAGACAGCTAAAGGTGATGAACTATTGCTGCCTTTCGCGTACATGGCTATATTCTGTACAGCACAAAATTTTTCAGCACATCACATTTCAAGGAAAACCTATCACATGAGGTTATGTTAGGGATTTTCCAGTGCTGGAATCCAGCAAAACTACTTGTTTTGATCTACAAGCTCATAGCAAGTAGCTTCTGATGTTTTCACTCAAAAGTATTTTTTAGCCAAGGATATTCTACCTCTGATAAATCAAGGTACACTTTGACAAACACTGATTTTATGCATCTCAAGTTCAGCCTACAGCTTTCATGGGTGGTTTTGTTCATTTGATTCATTTGCAGGKGAATATATACTTGTGTCGCCCCTAGTGATTGCAAAGCTGGAGGAAGACTACCAACAAAGGCACAGTCTTACTAATAAAATGATGCAATGGTATTTTTCCTCTTAATTTAACACCTCTTCAGCTCCCAKCCCTGTCTGTTGTGAAGCTGCAGCCTCCTCTATCTGAGCATCCACTCTGTGACCCCGCAGTTCAGCACTGTGCCCTTCCCTTCTGAAGGGCTTGGGAAGGAGAAAGTTTGCTATTTTTTCCTCAACTGTGTCAGCTTCCCTAGGAGAGGGCACTACCTCTCCTCTCAAACCCTGCCTTATTGAACATTAGCAATAGGGATTTCACAAATCACATAAAAGMAGCAGTCTACAGGCTGGCTCCACATTCCTGTTCACTTACTGTCTGTCTCTTACTTCTTGTTTAAACTGGCCACGTTGTTAAAAAAGAAAAAAGCACAGCATCAACAACATGGATTTGGGCAGGAATGTTAGCAGCTCGACCTTCACATTGTTACAAACTATCAAACTGTCAAAACTCACCTCCATCCCAATTCATTTATTTAGGAGCAAAGAGGCCAACTACAATACCAACTCAGCCATAAGGAGGTATAACGTAAAAACAAATGCTATTACTGCAGCCTTGCAAAGCAGATTTTTGACCTTCTACACTCTCAGCAGAAGAYGGGGATGGCTTAATTCATTTCCTAAGCAAGCAGCAGCGAGCGTGCTGTGAAGGTGGGCAGCAGGAATCTGTGGTCTATGTCACACAGGAGGTCACATCAGAGTATCAAACAGTCGCTTCTGCCATCAACACCAGACAGATCCATGAATGGTGAAAACATTCATTTTAGTTCACAACTGAGTGAGACAAAACAAACAAAAACGAACAAACAGGTTCAGAGGCCCAAAGCCTCAGCTCGCTCCCATGCTACCGTTGCCCCACTGGCCATCTCAGATCAACTGACTTACAGTTTCTCAAGCCCATCATGCTTTTGCTTTATTTAGTCTTCAGTTTCCCATCAAATGACATGGGCCTAGGTTCAGTTCTTGTCTGTTCCTGTGATTATCTTTAAACTATGCACGATTGTAAAGTGTGATCTTTTCATTAATTTATGTAAATAGGACCTTAACCAATGACTTGGGCGCTATTTATGAATGAATCATGCTGCTTTGAGTGGCTGGGTATATTTAACTCTAATTTGTTCAAAATAGCTACTAATGGGTTTCTTTAACTCATTACTCTTGTAACAAAAAGCAAAAGAGATGATAGGGTTTGTATGCAAGAGTTCAGGTAACCCCTTCTGGTACGACCCACTGCCCAGTTTATAAGTGAACTGCACTCAAGGCACTTCAAGTGATTTCAAGGCAGCAGCAGGTTAACAACTCAAGACAAAAAATGCAGGCTTGAGTTGACATCAGCCCATGAACAGCACTGAACCACTTCTGGGAACTATTTGTTTTCACTTTCTTTTGAGTGAAAGGAACTCTAAAAAAAAAAAAATCCTGGAATCCTGGAAAAACTGAAGGCTCTGAGCTTAAACTGAGAGTAGAAATATAAATAGGTTCAAATCTAGCAACAGGTTATTAGAAGGATTAGCTAAATATAAGGGCCTCAAAAGAAATATGTCACTCATGATGGTACAGCACCACGGGTTTTATGGTTCAGAAATATTTTCCATAAAAAAGGTTGCATACTTGGAAGATCRTATTGCAAACTTGGGAGAATTTATATATGCAAAGAGCTGCTCAAGTTTTTATAGTATGTCGCGCAATCCATTTTGCAGAATGTTATTTTTGACTACTATAATCTACTGCTGGCTGGGCTCAACATCATCATACAGGTGCCGCTAAAGTCATCCTCTTGGCTTTGACATTGCAGCTACATCCTGCTCCTTTTGCATCTCTGACTTCCCTTTTGCTGTACCATGCAAACCCTTATTGCTTTTACTCTACAGTCAGCGAAGACTTAGGTCTACCCTGCCTCCCCTTGTTGGCAGGACTCAGCGGCCGCCTCTCTGTGCTGCCCTACCTCTGGTGATCTTGCACAACTGAGATTTCAAGATCTCTGCGGCAGAAACTTCCTTTTTTATTCGTAAGAGTGTGCACGCACAGATTACAGTTTCCACACATTTTCCTCATTGTCCAAGCAAACATATTTCATTCTGTCAACTGTTTGCTGATACTGTTTCAAGTACTATTTATTCACAGTTTGAAAAAAAATAAGCAATGTTGATCAGATACAGAGATCAGCTTGTATTTCAATTCGCCAGTTGGAAGATCATTGTTTTTAAACTCATTTCCGGCACAAATACTGGAAACACTCCTATCTGAAAATATACCACAATATTTGCTCACAGTTTGTTATTTTAGCAGACATCCTTGCCAGTTAGCATTTTGACCAGAATATTCAGGGAAACAAAAGCAGAAGGCTAATAATGGACCAGGATGAATTGTTCAAAAATGTTTCAGCTACCTCTGTCCTGGCCTGCTTCTCATATCTGCATGAACAAATCCTTTTTGGATCATGATAGCTGTTTAAATGACACTTTTTCAATCATTAGTAAGTCGGTGGTTCTTTCTCCCTGGTATTTAAAAGGACAATGAGTCCTTCTTTTAGGATGAAGAGAGGTATTTAGAGCTGTTTTCCTCTCTGCTTCCCCCACCCAAGGACACTGTGAATGTTGAAGAACAGAGGGAAGAGACAAACTCTTTGAGTGGATTTTGTTATACCAAAATTAAAAGGTTTTTTTGGCACTGAACAGGGATGCAAACCCTTCCTTACATTTTGTCCTGCATTAAAACAATTGTTTTTTTTAAAAAAACTTCTGTGGGAAATTCAGCTTGAAGTTTCACACAGATGGTTGTTGTGGAAATGGAGGGTTTGACCTCATCTAGTTTTACATGAGAGGTATGGCGCTCTCAAATTCATGTAGACACTGGTACATCTTAAGGGTTTGTGTATATATATATAAGGGTGTGCGTGTGCGTATATACATATATGTGTATGTATATGGATTTCATGAAATCTGTTAATGGAAATAGCAATTTGCAATAGTCCACAAGCGGCCAGCCTATGGCTTTTGAGCTGCATGTGACTCAGTAGCAGGTCAAAGTACGGCTCTTATGCCAGGGCTGTATCATGGTTGCTAACTACTCTAGTTTTCAGCTGTGAGGGGAAATAAGGAGCAATTAGGGATTGCTGAGATCAGTGCTGCCTTGTGAGACCAGYCGCATCCCAGCACACGAAGGGGCATGGAAGCCCCTCGAGCGCTCCCAGGGGATGACTGCCAGCGTGGTAATCCCACAGGCTGCCATCCCTCAGCTTGGAGGTAGCAAGATCTTGGCAAGCTACTTTTCTGGTTTGAAGTGTTAGCCAGACCACGTGCCACCTAGGAGTCCAGCTGGCTGGTCTGTATGAACCTGACTGGCCCTTTGGCCTCATGCAGTTAAAGCACAGCACTTTCTATAGCCAGTGGCACCAAAGGGAGTGACATACTTGGCATCATGTCACCCTTCCTAACATGTTTCAACTTTGTAGACCAGGTAGGCATTAATAGCGAGGTTATTCTTTCATAGAAATCTGGAACGATGCTTAAATTCACACCAATAGACATCTAGCAAGAGGCCTGCGAGGATGCCAGTCAGTTTTCTCCCTTGCCCACAGGTCATTAGAAACGCGCACACACACAGAGGACAGTATCAGGTCTCCTTCCCAAACACCACCTACGGTCCAGAAGATAATGCACACAGCAGCCCTATGATAGAGCCTCTGTGCAATCAGAGTGAGGTTGATCATGTGTCACACACATGTTGTTTATAAACATTTGCACCCATTCTAGTTTGTAGTAATTTGGATACTTTGACCATCACCGTATTTTCCTCGGAAGTGCCCATGATCTCAGAAAGGGTTCAGGGAACACCATGAAGTAGCTGTGTTGGTATAGATCAGGAAAAGTGTACTAAACCTTCTCTGTAAGTCTCAGACTAGGTTTAACACATTCCTCTTATTATTTCTGTTTGATTCTGATTATCAGCTACAAAGACAAGAGGAAATATCAAAATATTGACAAAATACCAGACTTTTTGTTATTTTTTAATCTAATCAGAAGCTGGTGAACAAGAAATTGCCAGAAGTTTCCAAAACATTTCTGAGACAGCTTACTGTGAATAAGCACCTTTACTTTGATATTCATCTGGACGTTAAAACACCTCACTCTCCATCTTACAGTTACCTGAAAGAAAACCCCAGCTGTGAAACTCTGCCACACTGTAACTAGTCTTTGACGAAAAGTACACTGCACCTTATTAATCTCTCATGGGGGAAAAAAAAGGAAAAAATTTCCTGTAACTAAAGCCTGAAATGATTTGCAGCCAAATATGCATGCTTGCTTAAGCATCATTTAAGTACAGTACACTTCACAGTTCATCAAGGTATTAGTCACACTTAGAAAACACATAATTTAAACTACAATTTCAAATTCACTACACATGTCCAGGATTAATTTTCTCAAATACAAATTTCCCTATTTAATTTGTGGCATCATGGTCTCTTGACATTAAARTTAATCAAAGAGCTCTCTGTGCAATCTCCAACAAATACCTCCCAAATATACCACGCTAGGTGTGTGAGTCAGCTCCACACACTGTAATACTATCCAAGCGAGACAAGTATGGCAATTGAAAGGCTGTCGTGTACAAGATCTATGAAAGTAAACCCACCTGAAATGGTATTTTTAGATACTGGATATAGTGGAAACAATATGCACTCTTCCAGATTGCATTAGCTGAGTATTACTGGGTATTGAGTATTTGTTGAAATACAAGTATTTTTTCATGTACAATATTCAAACACAGGACAGTTCAAACAGCACAATCACAGAAGAGGGCTTATGAATTAGACCGAAACATTACTAAAACATACATCATTTGCTCTGTAGTTGTTCCTGTGACTGCAGGTTGCATTCACAGTACACATCATCTAAATAGCATGAAAAAGACTCTTCCCCCCAAAATGATACAGCCAATATAATTCAGCTTGTATTTTCAAACCTCAAACATTTTCAAACCTCTAAACTRTTCTTTGTTTCTGTTGATATACCTTGTCTCTCTGATTCATTGYAAGATGTCAGTTTTCCAGTGTCTAAACTTCTGACTGAATGCAGGATACATGGGCCCTGTCATTACGCTACATTACATTACCCTTAGAACTAGATTTGTGGTCTGACTAAGAAAACAGTCTACTTTTCCATTCCTATTCTCCAGCGTGTACACAAAATTCCCTCTCGGAACAGTCATGCTCAACAGCTCACACTGGTGATATCTGTGAAAAGCAAACATGAAAGGTAAAGGAGTAACAACTCTTCAGTCTTAAAAACATGACAGTACTTTCACAAGTATTTTTAAAATATTCAGTTCATCCTACTTATTGGCATGTTTTAGACAGCTGCAGTCATGCTTTTAGATTTTATATTTTTAAGGACTCCATACACCTTCTGTAAGTTTACATGTTTAGAAACACAGTGCAAACTTAACATTTCCTTTTGCAAGGAAAGGTTTCAAATTCATAAACCAGTACAGCAGATTTTAAGGGTTTGTACAGTTTCCTACTACTGTGTGCTGTTGGGAGGAAGGGAAAGACAGCTGTTGCTGTTTATTTTTTTTCTTTTGCTGAACAATTTAACCATAGCTTTCACAATCCATTTTCTTTCTGATAGATAACTCCTAAGGAGACCAGTCAGACATCCTAGATATGTCGTTATTCTATCAATTCCTCAATTATCATGACAATCTACCTGTTTTTTATACTCACAAATTTTAAAAGAATCGAACTGTTCTGGACCAAGCAAGCTATGCAATAAAATAAGAACTACACTTAAAAGGTACCACAAAGCAGAWGATTGACAGAGTATCCATTTATTAAACACGACACCAGCTACGACTGTTTTATGAAATAGCCGTGCTGTTAGGGAAAGTCTTGTTTCTGTGACTCAGACCATATAATACAGCAAAAAAAAATTTCAGATAGGTTCTACATTAAATTATCCTTTCACTTTTCAATTGGCAACAATTTTTATGATAGTAGCACTGACAGCAGGATTTTTCCACCACTGACAATCTCTGTGGTAAGAACTTGAGCTGCGAATCCTTAAGCAAGTAAGATTAGGTATTTCAGGAGGCTGCAAGCGGCCCTGGGCTGTCCTGCTGCAATATAAAGGTGCTGTGGTGAAACCAGACCAAGCATCATACACACTCCACAGTCACACTGATGAGGATCACTGCATCAGAGAAGAGGGTTTTGTCTAACGTGCTTCATAAAAATAAGGGCAATTATTGTAGCAACAACCAAAATATAGAAGTCCAGTTCCCAAATGACTGAACAGAAGTCGGTTGTTTGCAAGCCAGAGGATTCCTGCAGGCACCCTACAGTGTGATTTAAAGTGCACTTACAGGAGCTTACACAGCCACTTTCTTTCTGTTACTGGCCTCAAGAGGTTAAATAATCCTCATTAAAAAGGGCCCATATTCCACTCCTTTCTCAACACACCATGCCAAAAGAAGCTTAACAGAATTTTGCATTATCCTGCTCCCTTTTAGCTCTGCAAGTGTGTTCTGCATTGCTTTCTGCCGTTAGGGATTAATTTCCAGGGACAGTTTTCCCCTTTGAAACAAAAAAGCAGAGGGGGAACATTAATGGGAAATAACAACCGTGCTCTACACCTTTGTTCGGGGATTCTGTTTTTGAGACCTTAAAAAAATACGGGAAAGGGACAAGAAAACATGGGTGGTTCTTTACGGAAATTTCCTTTCTAGTTCCCAAAGGCAGTGGCTTTGTCTCTAGTCAGTTAAAAGTGGAATGGTAGGGAAAGCTAAATGTAACCAAAATGTAGAATACGGTGTCTAATTATTCTGCTTCCAGGTGCTTTTCTTATTCCCTATATCCTCTTCCTCATCATTGCCGGAATGCCCCTGTTCTATATGGAGTTAGCGCTGGGGCAGTATAACCGCGAAGGGGCCGCCACAGTGTGGAAAATCTGCCCGGTTTTCAAAGGTAAGCGTCCATCCGCGCACYGCGCAGAGCTGGGAGGGGGCCGCGCGTCGGGACCACAAACACGGCAAAGGTCTCCCACGTCTCTCCGCACACAGCATGATA
This sequence comes from Apteryx rowi, assembly GCF_003343035.1. NCBI lineage: Eukaryota > Metazoa > Chordata > Aves > Apterygiformes > Apterygidae > Apteryx > Apteryx rowi. The sequence continues at coordinate 786,101 of NW_020449196.1, read as the reverse complement.
TTTGCTGACCTTTTCCGCAACTCAAAGTTGGAAGCCTATTTGTTATCACAGGTGGAGCAGAAAATGGGAAAAGGCACAGAAATCATCTTCAGGGTTATCCCCGAGGAGCGCAGGGAGAGCAATGAATAGAAGGAGCAGTTCAGCCCCGTCCTCCCTGTCGCCCCATGCTGGGCAATGAGAGCAATTGGCTTTCTCTGGGCAGAAGRAGCCGTTGGCAATGCGAACATTCAAAAAGACCAAATTCCATGCAGCTCGTTCCAGTCCTCTCCCCCCCAGCAACTAACACAACTGCTGACTCCATTCAACTCATTCTGGGGAGCTTTTGTTGCAAAAGCCAATGCGCTACGGTGGTAAACCACTAAAATGGAGTTTGGAAGACTTTAGTTTGGCCCCATGACTGGTAACATCAAATAAATTGTCTGTGCTTTGGTACCTCAGTTTTCCTGCCTATGAAATGGGAGTAACAATTCTGACAGACTTTGCAAAGTGCTTTTCAAACCTAGCAATGAAAAGCGTTTATTAAAACCTGCATATTACCACCGCCATTGAGTATTTCCCACTAGGGTTAACTCTCCAGCGTCACTGACTAAAAGGCTGAGCAGCGTTGTCCCGAGCGCTGAGCTGCAATCGTTCTGCAACCCAGAGATCGCTGGGGTCAGGTGTTTGGGAGCACTGAGCAGAGCTCAAGGGATCCCCCGGGGAAAAGAAACTGCATTCTTTCTGAACACAAAACAAATATGTCTTAAGGAAGCTCAAGAATTTTCTTAAGAACTGTTCACCAGCAAAAAGTATGAGCTGCTCTACATTTATAACAGATTATATCTAAAACCTTAAGTGAAAGCCTTTTCAACCCAGAGCTATCTGAAGTGACTGAAATGAATACACCCGAGCTCAGCTGATTTACTAATTTTCTCAGCAGCTTAAAATTCAGATCACGTTCATCCCAAGACTGACAAAAGCTGAAGAGCTTAACAATAGCAATCCAAACTTGGCAGATCCGGTACTTGGATATAGGTTACACTGAGTAAATGTTAGACTTCTTTCTCAAAGTACAGCTTTCTTCTTTAAGGAGCCTAACACTGCAGAATAGGAAAGCTGCAGGGTTTTTCTTATCAGTCAAACCCGAAACTCACAGGAAAATTAGACATATATAAAAAAAACCTAACACATAAATAAGCAAGCTTAAAAAAAGTGCCTAAAAATTTGAAAATGAATCCACATAGATTTACCTAACCCTGCTATAATCCCCTCATGGGAGCCCAAATCCATCTCAGTGCCCAGGAACCGGCAGACCCTTGCTTCAACCAAATTTCCTGCTGGTATCAGTTAATACCTTTGGATGGCAAGGAGGATTTTGAAATCCTAACTGCAAAATTAGACTGTAAGGATCTCACAAAGTGTCTGAGCCAAATACCACTCAGCTCAGAAGTAGTCTATCTGTTGACTTCAGGATTGAAAGGAAGATGAGAAAGGAAAACAGAGCTTATTTCATGTATAGTCTTGTTGACATTCCAGCTGTGTTTTAAACTGACATTTTCAGGGTGGACTAAACATTCATTAACGTTGATTTTTAAATGTTCTTATTTTCTGGAATATATAATATCTGCAGCATAAGTTATTTGATTCTAACAAAGCATGAAACATTGAGTATTATTTGCATCTCAGCAGTAGTATAAACTCAACAACACTGTTAACAAGGTTTTGATCAAATCTTCTGATAAAACCTAAATATGTTTTACTGCTAAACTCTAGTAATGCTTTTGACATGTTTCTGGGTTAACTCAAATCTCTCACTTAAATGAAAAGTACACAGTCTACACTCAAATTTATAACAGCTTCTCTAAATGAACAGCACTATAGTACTAATTTTAGCTATGAGTATTATTGCTATGAACTCTAAGAACTCTGCTTCTAATGAGATGCTCTCATAATGCATGTGATTAAAAATATATCCTGTAACCTTTGCAACACAGTCTGTTTTCATCTCTGCATTTTCCAGGGTTTATTTTAGAGTGTGGGTGGTACAGCATTACATTAAAAAAAATGTTAGATCTAGAAACGAGAGAGAAAATTCATTTCTGAGCATTCTTATGATCTCAGAGGAGTGACATTTAAGATGCATTTGGTCTACTATTTTTGCATCTTTGATATTAAATATCATTGTCCTCCTGAACTGGAGGAGCTTCAGAAACACTTCTTTTAAACAAACAAAAAAAATCCAGTTTCAGTGCAATGCTTATTATTTGTACTTAATATTTTAACATTCATCCCCTTAGATGATTTTTTTCCTATTCTATTTATTGTAATGTATCGCTAGAGTTTGAATGTTAACGTACCAGACCCATTCGAGCAACAAGGATTTGAAGATACAGTTTCATCTTCCTTTTCACATTAGGGATGAGCAAACTGGCTTCTGTATTAAAAACCTCCTGAAGAGCAAAGAGTAACTGTGGTAGATGCAGCAGCCTGAACCACCGACTCCTTCCGAGTCAGCTTCTGCTCCTTATGTTCACTTGAAGCAAGGATGAACACACGAAGTGTGTGCTCTTCCCTGCTTTGCTGAGCGATTGTTAGGCCTCCAATGCAGTATCTACACCTAAACTGAAGAAAATTAGAATAAAGGTCTACACCTAAGTGTTGTGATACTGCACCGATGACAGTTACGAAAGAGCTCTGTAGTCTCTACCTGTTAAACATAATACAGATGCCTTTGGGGTGGGATTCAGAGAACAAAGCTGCCCACAGATTAAAGGGAGAATCATACCAGCTAAGGTAAAATAAGCTTCCCGAACAATTCTGACAACAAGCCTTTGGTGTGCTCTGGTATTAGCACCAAATCTCCCTCCCCAACTAGTGGAAACGTCCATTTTCACGGGAACGCTTTCTGCGGCTCTCGCTAGACAGACACTCCAAGCACGCCTCACCAGGCAAAAATGCCAAACACACGTTCAAGGCCAACAGAGTGAGCATTATAGTGGGATTCACCAAATACCATGCCCAGCATTTAAGATTTAGAGTAAAAGTTTGCCATGATTTCTATTGTGTAATCCTGGGGGAATAATGAAATGGTTTGGAGGTCCCAGGACAGTTTGGCCTCAAGCCTGATATTCACCAAGGTTTACTGGCACGCCCAAGGACCACCGAGGCTCTCAGTGGATCAGCACAGACTTCACGTCTCGTGCATATTTGCAGTTACAAACTGGCGGAGGCCAATGTGGAGAGTAACACCGAGAATGAAACACGAGATTGATGTCTATTCCAGACCAGCTCTGGGGGGATCATGAGGCACAGGGAAACCACCCCGAGCGTTGAGCTTTACTTTTCCGAGTAAAGTTGCCAAGGACTCTGGCATTATGAAATGAGTTTCACTCCTAACATGGGCTTGCAATCCTCTTCATTGGGGGGAAAAAAAAAAAAAAAAAAGGCAACAGAATTGGACAAGAGCAGAATTTTGTCATTGAACTGCTTAATTTCTGTTTGCTGGCAAACACAACTGGATTTGCTAAAAGCCAGTCTTCTCTCAAAACCATTAATGCAATTATTTGTTTTAAGGTCAAAGACACTGTGTGTGCATATGTGTATGTATACATCACAAGTTCTTTTTAGTCTGAAGATCTAAAATGAATTTGCAACTAATGCATGGCTTAATTTTTCTATATTACAGTGTTTGCATCTACTGTTGCATAAAAATGCAATGTATAATCTAGTTTTCCTTTGTCTCTAGGTGTAGGCTATGCAGTGATACTCATAGCTCTTTACGTGGGTTTCTACTACAACGTTATCATAGCTTGGTCTCTGTATTATCTGTTTTCATCATTCACATTTGAGCTCCCCTGGACGAACTGCGGCAACAGTTGGAATAGCCCAAACTGTACAGATCCCAAACTCTTCAATGCATCAGTGCTTGGCAATGGCACCAAGTACTCTAAGTACAAGCTCACTCCAGCTGCTGAATTTTATGAGTAAGTGTTGACTTGACTTTGCTATTTCTTCAAAATTCTATGTCTAAGAGTGTTTCCTCTGCAAGGTAAAATTGCTTAGCATCCAGCTTCTAAAACAAGCATCAGAACACTAAGATTAAAATGCAGTTGTACTGTTGATCTGTGCCTGTTTGTGACTAAGACTCTTGCCTCTGCAAGCTTCAGTTTCTCCAGTAAAAATGCAGTATTTGCCACTGAGCCACATGGAATTGGACACAAAAGACAAATCTTCCCTCACATTCCACTTTTGCTTGCGCCAGTTTTGCCAGAACAAGGATACACAGCAATATTATGAAAAAGACCATTGCATGCCTAACTGAGCTGACTAAGGTTTGAAAATAATCATTTCTTCAACAGATTTAGCCTGTTTCTCTGCCTGCAAAATATCTCAGAGCAGATTTCTGTTTGCTCAGCTGCTTCAGTAGTTCAATGAAGTGAGATGAAGCACTGAGCAGGGAGGAGCGCGCCACAGCTGTAAAAAGCTGGGCTTTTTCTAATTCCTGAGTGAAAGAGCATTCTGCAATACAGGCCAAGACAGGCAGAGGCAYGCTCAAATTAAACACTTCACATCAAAAGCAAAGAGGTATACAAATGAACAACTAAAGTACAAAACAAGGATATAAACCTGTATATGTAGTCACATTCTGGGTCCTCAGGGGAAAATGGGATTTGATTAGGATAGGGAAAGGAGGGTGGGCATCAGGCTAATTGAATCAGCTGTTAAATTCATCTGAATAATCGATTCATATTTTAGTGTTGGGAATGGAAGGATACCAGCTGAGCTGCGAATCCTGTCCCGCAGGAACAAAGGGACCGCTGCTACCCCAAAGAAGCCRGTGTGTGTGACACCACGCCTGGCTCAGGTCTGAGGGGTCCGTATGCAGAACTCGGAAACATTTGTGGCTGCTTTTTCTTCCTGAAGACAGCACACAAAGATCAACAGTGATACCACAACCTGTTGGTAGGGGTGTGGGTAAACAGTGCTCTGAAAACAATTAATAAGGGGTTTTTGAGTTCAGAGGAACTCACTGCCATGCCAGATAATGAATGACAGGCAGGAAATCTACTGCCCTTACAAAGAAACTATATGATGTGGTGATGACTTGAATGGAAGATTATTTATAGCAGAAGGATACTGTACATAGTCAGCTAAAGAACATGACTTCAGAGTGAACTATGAGAAATAATATTATTCAGCATCCTCAGATGAGGAACTGCAGTGCTACACAGCTTCCATATGAACAGCATTTAAAAAAGAAAAAAGTTATTTATAATTTGCTTGTGTTTAAGCCTTTTTAAAACAAAATGCAATCCCCATATTCTTGCTTTGCTCGTTAATGATTTAAAGTCATTCTATCCATTTGCCCATTACTTCATGCTTGGGGTACGATTTTGCATTTGTAGTGGGTGAAGTAAATATTCATCAATCTATTCAACACATTTTAATCTGAGTTAAGTTCCACTGATCTGCAGGGCAGAGCTCAACTCTGCTTGTACACTGAAACTTCAAATACTCAGGTCTTTCCTTACCACAAAAGGTATTCAAGGTGCAGTTTTTAAAAGGTACCTTAGTCAGCCAAGGAAAAAAAAAAAGGGACTTTGATTTTTGTTATGATTTGGTCCCTGAATTTTGGAGCAGTACTGAAATTCCTAGGCCCTGTAGTTATTAGCAACTAGATTATATTGCAAAAAGGGAAAGAATAACCACCCAGTGCAGTTCATGAGATCTGCTTCCCCAGCTGCAAAAATAGGGTATCTCAAGGGGCAGTCTGTTCACTATCCAGTATTTGGATTAGCTCACCAAGTCCAGCTGCAAAGCTCAGGTGTGGACCCAAACTTATGCAAAGTTTACATGTTTTCAGACCCAACCTAATAAACAGAACCCAATTCAGAAAATAGTATTTCTTCTCTTGCTTATAACAAATAACCTAACTCACTCCCACGATCTTTTTATAACAGGGAGAGCTGAATCTTCCAATTGTGACGTTTCGTATTGTGTGCAACAGGGTCAGGGAACAGGACTGACGACGTAATGTTAAATTTGCATCAGTATAGTGGGTTTGCAAAACAATGCATCATTTTTGGATGCAGTACATTGTTACTGGTTACCATCCCTCTGAAAACCTCTTCAAGGAAACTTTGAACACTGACAGTTCAGTTACATTAGTCTTTCTTGGGATTCCTTTATGACTGTTGGGTGTCCTTACACCATCTTGTGCTACCACTTGAACTACTGCTGAACTTCACCCGAGTGATCATGGAGAAATTACACCTAAGTCTTCCTGGTAGAGAGCCATTAGTCATTTTTTAAAACAAATCTTTACCAGAGGAAAACTGATAATAGCGTGCAGCAGGTCAGTCTACTGCTTACAGCCAGCAATCCTAAGCTTTAGACTGAATAACTGGTCCTTCCCTCAGTAAGACGAGATACAAGAGTCAGACTGCTGAAATAACATCATCATGAAGATGCTTGTTTCCAAGTTATTTGATCATGTTTACTTTCTCAAGATTTGTCCTGCTACCCAGTGTTGTGTTATACAAGCAGTAAAAGAAAATTACTTTTCAGGCAACAGATTTAATATGACAAATTTCAGATTTTGAGTTTTGATTAGTTATATAGAGAAAGGCAAATAGAGCAACTACTTTTACACCATAAAGAAATCATGACAAACGATGGCACTGTAAAACTTCAGTAGAAGCCTTGCCTCTGCACTTAGGCAATGATGTATGATGATCAAGGTTATTAAAACAGGGATCAAAAAACAGCAGTAGCATTGGTGCATATTGCAAAAATACCACGGAAAGGGAGTAGGCTTTATTATTTCARCAAAGCAGTAATTTTGTCAGTGGAGGTGAAAATAAGTTCCATTATTCTCCTCAGTACTAAAAAGGTATACAGAAGACCATCCAGTCTGGAGTATTTATGGCTATGTTTTCAGCCATAGTGACCAGCATAACAGGACTGTGCTGCTCTGTGTTGATGGGATGCACTGCAGCTTATGGAAAACTGCACGGAATGTGTTAAGGATGCCAAAAGCCCAAGCAAAGATTTATAGGTCTGCAGCATCACAACTTCACGGGAAGTGGTATAGCTTGAACATGGTTCTCTAGGCTGGGTATTGACATCAAGAACACATGAGAACTTTTGCCTTCTGGTGGGCAGGCTGAACTCTAAGGAGGGAGAACAGAAACACTAAATATCTATTTTGTTTTGGGAAAATAAGTGAAAAGAGATACCTCCAAAACAGGCCAGAGGCTGACTGCTGCTGTGGTTACACTGAAGAAAAAAAAAGAAACAGCTATCAGTCCTTTCCTCTTTGGGACAAGTCTCCTTCACACAAAGCTGCTCTGGACACTGATTTAGAGTAGGTGTTTTCCTTCATCGATGCAGCTGCCAGGGCTGACTCTCCAACTCGACCTCCGCCAGCACAGGGATAAACTGTAGGAATAGGTGAGAGTACTCTGACCTTTATTTTACCTAGTACTTCAAGGAAAGGTACCACTAAGTTCAACAGAAGCATAATGATTTTCACCACTGAGAGAGAGAGAGAGAGAGAGAGAGAGAGAGAGAGAGAGAGAGAGAGAGAGAGAGAAAGAGATGGGAAACCTTACTGAGAATGTAGGCCAAATCTTCCAGCTGTCCGGGGGGGGAAGCGGGGGAGTGGCAGCAGCAAAGAAATCTCTAAGCCTCTCAGACTTGGAAGAAATCACTTCAGACTGTAATTCCCATGCCAAGACACCGACAGAGGGACTCAGAAACATATTTGGCTGTTGGTTTAAAGCCTGAAGAGTTGGGCAATAATTTGAGTTGAAGTGTTTCTACACTATTCTAGAATTCTTCATTTTAATAAGTCTGGTTGCCGTCCTTCAGGCTCAATTCAGGCCAAGATCCCATTGACGTCAACGGGAGAGTTGCTCGCAACAGGAATACAGGAGAGTGGGCCCTCTACAATACTTCATTAGGGAGGGTTGAAATCAGTTATAAAATATTTATACACTGAAAAGTTAGCAAAGAAAGAACTCCAAAAGCTGATAGCAACTGGTGCTCTTCTTCTAGAAATAGTAAGTCATAAGAGAAATCCAGTTAGGAATCAAATGTGAATTCCACATTGCTCTGGAGACACGCAGTACTTCAATTACTTCCTAGGGGGTTGGAATTAACCACACAGAATGCAAATGACCTCCTAGTCATTCAATATATGTTAAAATGATTCACCAAAAAACACATTTTTGAGAAGAACAGAAATGCATCACTGGAAGAAAAGTTCCCATACCTATTCTATCATTCCTATTTAAATATTTCATCTGAATATGGACATAATTTATATTTGCTCTCTCAGGTCTTGTGCCTGGGAAGAGTTTGTTACCATCTTGCTTTCATTTAGGCTGACAATCAAAAATACCAATTTGGAGGAACAAAAGCACTATTCTTCTCATAACGCACTGTTCCTGTAAAAAGCATGATCTGCTCTATGAACAAATTCTGGCAACTTTTTAAACAAAATAGTTAGTGAAACTGTCAACAATGCACTGAGCTATAGCTACAGCTATTTTCTTCTCATAGCCCTCAGGGCTGTAATCCGTTCTTTCTGCCTAAGAAATAAAACACATTTTTACAGTGAAATTTTCATGCCAGATTCAGTAAAGGAAATTCACAGAATTCACAATTCAGTGAAGGCAAGACTGCCCAGATACAAGTAATTGTAAAAAAGCTGCCTAAGCCCATGGAATAAAGACAATGTTGAGTCACAGCAGTCTACATCTACCGTATTTATAAGCATGAATTTGAGAAGAGCGTGAAGCAACAATATTCTGCAAAAATCCTTGTCCTATAAAGCAAAAGTTACTTTTATGAACCAACAAGTTTCCGGTTTGGCATACAAGTCTTCATAGAAAATACCATCACAGACCAGACAAAGGGTCCACGTTGTTCAGTATCATGTCAAATGCAGCAATCTACACTGTGTGCTCCAAAGGACGACGCAGCAACTCTTCCTCATATAAACGACTGTGAAGCAACCTCTCCAAAAAGACAGAGCACTTTCAAAAGTAAGCATAAACAATTCTGCTTATAAGTAAAAACTAAATCAGACAACAAGGACTCATGAGAATGGATAGTCCTATATTCTACTGATGACATGTGGTAAGACAAGACACTAAGCTCATGTTAAAAATGACCAGCAGTTCTCCACTTTCCTGGACAAAAAGCTTCCATTGAATAGATCTCTTATCTGTAAGCTTCTTAAAGAGATTTCTTCATGCAACATCCTCACCCTGTATGCAAATATCAGAGTTCTGGTAAGCAATGAGAAAGTAATAACCTCTAGACTTACTCATCTTTTGAATCTTAATTGCAATGAAAGAGTTGCCAGATGTTTCTGCCAGGTTTAAGGTTAGGTAGCAGTCATCTGTTTAGCCTCCTAGGGATCATGCAAAGACTAACCATAATTGTAGCCAGGCTCTGTACCTTCAAACTGGAAAATCTACTAAAGTAACTGAAGAACTGCACTGAGTTCAGTGGGCTTAGAATCAGGTACATTAATAAATACTTTATTTGGGCAATCTACAGTCACATTATCCCACTGGAATAGCCATGAGCAGATGGCTTCAGATATGAAAAATATATTAATTGCACTGGCATATTTAGCAAATGTTTGGGTGCATCATTTATGACGCTGTGGTCTGGGACTTATACATGCGCATCCCTGGGCATTGTATGTTTACTTTTTGACTGTGCTGACTTCTTTRGAATTGGCCTAATACCACAGTAATCTTTCTCTTTTTTGACTGAGTGCACAAAAATCTCTGGTGCAAGTATTCATGTGCACAAAATAAAAACAGCTATTCCACATATATTTACATAGGCAGCTTCGAAATTTGTTTTCCATGTATGTTCACATCTTCACATTTGTTGACCATTTACTTACACAAAGAGAAAAGAAATTAAATGTGAGTACCGTGGAAGTGAATCCATACAAGTGTCTACAAATGTTCTCAGATTTTGGACAACTTTATGGAAATGATTCCTAAACCATAACAAGCCTTTGTGTAGCAAATCCAAAAGAGCAGAAGAACAACCACTTTGCCAACTTAAATTTCCAGAGGGTTTTTATGAGATATTGTAAATATCAGGAGAGGCACGTTACATGTTTACTGCACGCAATAGGCATGCTTTGTATTAACCTGTAGGAAGAGTTCAAACTGTTGAACTTTACATAGAGTCCTGTGTAGTTTGGTAGTGGTCTGAGGCTCTGAGCAACAATTACAGCAGCTGAGGTCAGTGCTGCAGCATCTACCCTAGGTTACCTTAGATTGAAATCTTGGCAATCAGAGGCAGAGCCTTTCTCTGTGGAACATCTCCACCTGCACATGCGGCTAAAGGCAAAGCCAGCAGACGTATCATGCATAATTAAACAACAAGCAACCATCTATTTGGACTCACTATTTGGACTCACCTGTCCTTCATCAAATGCTCTCTATGAGAGAGTACTGATGTCATGTCAGAGCTAGTGTTTCAGCAGTCCTCAGTTTGGGGTGCAAGGGCCTATTCCTATAGTTGACTTTCTCCTAGCAAATTTGTCTTTCGTGAGTTCAGTATTGGTTAGAGCAACTGAAGGGTCAAATTGTTTCCTTTCTATCTGCAAATCTCAAGATAGTGGCTGTAAAGGCAGATTTTGAAAACCTCTTTTTCAGAGTGCTGTGCAGACATTAATGTGCTGAAGGGAGGCACAAACAAGAAGGGACATCAGCACTATTAAATAAGAGAATTAAGCAGAGTAAAGACTTCAGTGAGAATCATTTCTGGATTATCCTGCTTCAAAAAGAAATAGTTTCATTCAGGTTAAATAATGATCTATTATATGTCAACCAGAGTGCCACTTGTAAATTATCTTTTGTTAGGTGATTCCCAAAATATAGCTTGAAGTCCATTATATAGCTCCATTATCCAACACAAGAGGGAGCTGAAATTCTTGAGAAACTAAAAAACCCAAAGGTGTTGGTGAAACACAATGCAGCGACATGTCCAGCACAGAGCTGGAGTGAATAGGTCCAGCTGAACACAAGCTGGCTCCTGCAGAGTCCCTGGGCTATTTCTGAAGCATGCTGCTCAGTGCTCCGGGTTGTGGGAGAGATATTTAGTGCATATTTTAGAGGTATTTAGCTCCAGAAGTATAGTGCTGAGACACTGATGTTAGGTCTGTATGGAGTCAGCTCAGGTCCACAGAGTTTGTATGTAACACAGGCTCTGCCCAGCTCAGATGCAGCTATGCAGCTTGTGGACCCAAACTACCCTGGAAACAGTACGGCTGAATTTAAGTAGTACTGTATATGAACTAATAATCCCTGGAGCTTGGCAAACTCCATCCACAGGTGCTTAATCCAGATAATCTTCCATAGACAAAATGAGAATCAACTGTATTTTATACTCTGAAGAAAACTGGCAGCAATGACTGAACCTCGCTTGCTCAAATATATAACAACAGATACATGTAGGAGAGCCTTCTAATCGAGCACAATTAGCATGTTTCAAATTGCCTTCTAAATCGAGTATGTAATTTAATTTCTATAGATTGCACACTGTATATAGTGTCAGTCCTTTCAGCATCTTCCATCTACAATTTGCATTAAGCTTTAAGTCATAAAAAACTACCAGAATAGGGAATACGACTCAGACATGGACTATATCTATTTATATCTTACCAATTTTGCTGATACTCATTCTATGAAAGGCATTTGGGTTTGATCACTCAGAAGCATCTACTAACTTTTAGAAGCACTTGGCCAACTCCTTAGACCTTATTTTTCAAAGTCACAATCCATATTCCATGCATTTGCTTGTCATGAGCAGATTTTAATGTCGAAATTTTATCCTCAAAAATTGAGTACTAGCAGTCATTTCTTGAAGACACCCCTGAACTCAGAAATTATGTTCTCAAACACTAAAAAACATAATTTTGTTTCTAATAAAAATCTTTCTGTCATGAGGATCTCAGTCTGTCAGACTATAAGATATATTTGTTAACATCTTAATTTGCTGGTAAGTTGATGACATTTTTGCCATCTAAACAATTCTGATCCAACACATAAAACTTGTTTTAATGGATCACCCCCTTCTATTCACCACCACAAATTTAGACCAATAGCTTTTACCTTTAAAAAAAWAATAATAATAATAATGAGGCTACACAGATATGTAATAATACTTGGATTTTAACCTAAAATTATAATTGACTTTGGATTGGAAAAAACAAGGCCTACTCTAAGACATTTAACTTGACCTGTTTGTACAAAAACCTACTAAATTTCCAAAATACAGACTTGCGTATCTCGCTAGACATGAATTACATGAGAGGCTTCTTAGAAAGAACCAGCCTGAGAAATAAATCCAAGAGAATTCTACACCCAAAACTCTTATCTCCTCTTTTCTGCCTATGGATGGAACATATGGAGTAATTTTCAGACCAAGACCCTCAGCATTTTTTTCCTCCATTAGGTTTGGTTCCCTGTTTAGACTCAAATATTCACCATTTCCATAAAGAATGTATTCTCAATTGCTCAGAGTGGAGACAGAGCAAAGAATTATAATAATCCTCATTTTATGTAGATGGGTGTGCTGAGGAAAGAAGCAGTGATTTGTTCCACATTACCCGTTGTAAGAGCTACAACTAGACCCTTCAGCTCCTGATTCCCACGAGCAGCCATGCATTGCCTCTTCAATAATGTGTCTTTAGTCAGGGTTATCTGGGAATGCCCAACAGCTGGGCTTCCTGTTGGCTCTTTGGGAACTGACATCAAATTGAAGAGGACCCAAGTGCTGCACCAAGACAAAACAGGAGACAGGGGTACAGCAAACAGCCCGCTGGTTTCAAGAGAGGTGAACTACCTTCCTTTGGCTGAATGTGGCGTGGAAGGGAGGCAAAAACTGGTGCCAAGGCTATTGGGTGACTAGGGAAATCTTCGCAGCAGAGAGCAAAGTAAAGAAGAGGACTAGAATAAAGTCTCCCAAAGAGAAAAAGCAGAATCTCTTAACGCAACCTCAAGCTGAAATCCCTTCTCATTCCTGCTCCTTCTGCAGATAGATAGAAAAAATCCTGGGACCTATATTTATAGTGATGTACAGTCTTGGGTGTGTAAAAGGGTCACAGAGTCATTGCAGATGTAATTCACACTCCCCTACACAGAAAGTGGTCTTTGCATAAATCAGGCTCCTTCGCACACATCCATGATAAAAGTGAATTTCTTATCTCTAGTGTGGGATAGTGGGGGGAAAAAAAAAGAACAAACACAGTCATATGCATGTTCTTTGATGCTTGCGCTCTACTAACTAAATATTGCTAGAACTCGGACTAAAATATCAGAAAGCTGAAGTGATTTATTAGCTCTTCTTGTATTTTGCTCAGCATAATGTAATAGGTCCCTGTTCTACTTTATCAGCTCTAYCTAATAGTGTCTGTTCTCAATCCTTTTTTCCCCCTCCTCGGGTAACATTTTCTTCTTCCTTTTGCATGTATTTTTCATTTACTTTCATTCTTTCTTCAATAATGATAGTCTGCAGGCAAAATACTAATTCCAGTTGTCTTACAACCTTTGATTTTTGCTTTCAGGCTTTCTCCATGACTCAGAGTTGTCAATTATGTCAGTTTATTTTGTTAGTAGAACTGGACAAATACCTCTATTTCTGAAATAAGAGTGACTTTCAGAAGCTTTTACTTAGACATTCTCAGTAGGTTTAGACACACTTTAAAAGAAGTTGACAGACAGAGACTGTGATACAAGTTGGTGCTGTATGTCATCTGGTTCCCTGACTCACRTGTTTGAGAAAAATTAGCAGGTCTACTTTGAAATAAATGTTCCAGGTTATATCTAGTCAACTGACCTGTAAAGCTTATGCCATTTTGACTATGACTTGTACACATCTGTACAATTTTGGGAAATGGGATAATTCTTCAGTTAGTAAGGGCAACCTCAGTCCAGGAATGGTTGCTGGCCAGTTTGCATTATACTGCTGTAAGATCAGAGGGCTGAGAACTCAGGTGCTTTGACCTCCGAGCTTCTTGAATGGGGAATCCTGCAGTATCTCTTACTTCACATTTCTTCTCTTTGTAGCCAGTACAAGGGAAGTGACTATCTATAATCTAAAGGGTCCACTCAGGGATTTATCACTGCCCCTTATCACTTAACAGAGATAGAGTAAAAGCACCCTCAGGTGCTCCTGAAACTAAGTAATTAAGCTGCTAACTGGGTTAACTGGAGCTGCTAACTGATGCTGCAACAGCATCACTGATGTACAATGACTACCTTTGATGAACATGATGAACGTTAGGTTTTCAAATTTGCCTCTTCCCTAAAAAATGACCATTTTTCAAAGAACAGACCTATATCCTTCAAGCCAAGAAGGTTTAATCTACCTAATACTTTACCAGCTGCTTCCCTCCACCTCTTCAGATGTCAGTGCATCTTAGGCCAAATGCCAGTCTTAGCACTGGATCTTTCACTTTGTTGTGCAGCAGGAACACTAATATAGTCTCTAACAGACATTTATGAGCTACTTCCCTGCAACCCACAAAAAAGACAAGTTTCAGAAAGCTCCTATGACTTATCTTCAGACATCACCAAAAAAAAAGGGCAAAAAAAAGGTTAAAAAAAAAAAGGGGGGGGGGAGCAAAAGTCACCTTGGGATTAGAGAGCTCATGAACAGCAGCTGTCTCTAAAGTTTTCCTTGCTTAGCTGCTCAGCTGTACAGCTGTTTTGACTGGTTACAAAAGTATTTTTCTCTTCCTATTTTATGAACCCTTGCCCTGATTAACAGAACTCTTGGACAGGAGATTCTCCTGAAAATCCCTGAAATCCCACATCTGAAATGGCAGTTCTGGCAAGTGGAACAGTGAGACCCATTGCCAGCTGCTTCTTGGAAAGCCAACACACAAGGGAGCAGGCTTCCTTACAAATCCAGAAGAATATTTGGCAAAGAAGAATAAAAACTTAAATGGGCATAAAGAATGCAAGTTCAAATTTAATTTTTCTGAGGGTGCATCTATACCTTGTAATCCAAAGGACCTTCTTTACGATGTCCAGCTCTGAGAGTGATAGCAGTGTAACTGTAATAGCACAGACTGTAAAATCCCTCCCAAGATCCTGGAGAAATGCTCTGACGTTTGGGAAACCTTTTGCAGCTACACCGTTATCACTGCCTGAACTGGTTAGTTTAGAGTGGAATCAGATACCTTGTGCCCGAGATCCTTTTACATCTTGGGATCCCAACGCAAATATACTCTACCAGCAGAAATGTTCATTCCATTTACACTTTAAGCAAATATTGAATGAGACCCACCTATTTATTAACTTACATTTAATTACAGATATAGGTTTTTTTAGATGAGATACCAAGAAGTCTGCCTCTCTCTATGCTTTATTGTTTCTACAGCTTATAGTTGAGAACTGAGCTCCCCTTATTATTTCTAAGCAGGAAGGTTCTTGAATATATGCCACAGACACAATCATTACCCTTTTAATGCCTCACTTGTTATTAGCTTTACAATGCAACAAAAATAGATCAGCTGCTTAATTTAGAAGGTTGCTTTCTAAAAGTATCTTTTATCCAATCAGGGCTAAAATTATAGAACCAGTCCAAAAATATAGCATTTCTTATCAAATGTTATAAACTACAAAGCAGAATTATTTCTTAGCTGATCATATCTTGATACTTTAGGGATCAAAAGAGAATTGTATGCAACTCTTTCATATTACTAGATGATTTGTTCTAATAGGTCTTTCTTCCCCCAGAATGTTTCTACAGTTTAAATAATTCAGAGACATTTTTCAGTTTTACCCATTTAAGTTGACACAGGTTTGATCTGTCTTGGGGCTTATTCAACTCTGGTTCAATAAGACGAACTTAAGTTAACCATGAAGCACCATCTATCTAGTAAGTGATTGTGCATGGACAGAGAACGGGGCTGGAATTAGATGCCTTGGGCTTCAGTCTCTACATGTCTGCAACCATGGGCAAATACTCTGTACTTCAATTTCTCCAACATGCAATTTCCTTCACAAAATATGTCAAGATCCCCTAATGAAAAGTGCTTATTCTGATTTCTTTTGTTAGTACTATCACAGTGCTAAGAGAGGCCAATTGAGATCAACTTTCTATTTTACCCAAGCAGTGTATAGCAAATAAAGGTGAGAGAAAAGGGAGGAGACAAAAAGGTTATGACCATTTTATCTAGATGGGAACTGAAACACAAAGAATTTGAATCCCTGAGCCAACAGCCTGTAGATCTGTATCACCACCAGGAGTTAGCTCCACAGTTCTCCACCAGTGCAGAGGAGCTGGAGAACTGCAATGCCATTCTTCTTCGCAAATACAGCGTTAAGTACAACAAAACATTTCTGCATTCTTTAGATTTTAAAAAGCAGCAACAGACTCTTCCAACTGCCTAGAACTGAGTTAAAGGAAGGGGGATCCATTATAATAGCTAGCCCATATCCCTGTTGCATGCAGAAATGTGTTTTGACAACTCTAATCATAAGCGTAACAAGTCTTGGGGACAAAGAGCCTTTTCTATGCTTCAATTAATTCCACTGTATAGATCTCAAAAGAATTAACCTACCCTGGTAAGCATCATCAGCATTTCTTCTACTACCTCTCCCTTACCTCAGGGAGCACCACAGAGCACTATACCTATTTTAAATTCACTCACTGTTGCCTTTCCTGTGCAGGCCCTTTTCCCATTCGGAGTCTCACAATAGCCTATTCGAATAGAAATTCACAGCAGCTTTGGAACCTGCTGAGGAGCAGGTAGCAGCCAGCGCATCTAGAATCACACAACAATTTATGTTGAAAAGGCTCTCTGAAGGTCCTACAATTCCTTACTCAATGCAAGGCTAACTTCAAAGGTAAATCAGTCTGCCCAGGACCTTGACTAGCCAAGTTCTAAATTCTTCAGAGATGGAGAGTCTGTAGCCTCTCTGAGCATCTGTTCAGTGTTCAAGCAGGAATCAATGAATGACATTTCCAAAATCCCCAAACACTTYCAATGAAGGAGCAGAGAGAGCGCTACCATTATGACAAGGATACCTACTAAGCAGGCGCTGACAGGCCACTGAGAACAGAAAGGCATTGCGGGAAGCAGCACGGTATGTGGCTTCACAAAACTGATTTCACTAACTGCCAGTGACATCAGTACTGCAGCGCAGCATCCCTTTATCTGGCCGCAGAATGAGAGATATAAAAGCTTTTTTCCCCTCGTGACTTTGCTTTGTTTCTGTGTGTCTGGTACGCAGGCGAGGAGTTCTGCACCTGCACGAAAGCCGTGGCATCCACGACCTCGGCTTGCCGCGCTGGCAGCTGTCCCTCTGCCTCTTGGTGGTGGTGATCATTCTTTTCTTTAGTCTGTGGAAAGGCGTGAAGACTTCAGGAAAGGTAGAGCTAATATTCTCCTTCTATCTCAACTCCTTTATTAAGTCTCCTAATTTTAGAAAGCTAAATCACTAAATCACTAATCAAAGCTAAATCACTGCATCTGAGGGACCCTCTGGGACCAAAACATGGGAGAGGCCTTTGTATATGAACTTTACTGCATGGAATATACACTTCAGATTCAGCCTTTATTTTATCTACAAGTCTGGTTTGTGTGATGTTCAAACTGGAAATTTTATTGGCGTAGTATTTTCAATTCAGCATTAGTGGTCTCATCCAGAAAATACTGAAGAGACTTTGAATAGTCTGACACATGCTTCCTGTTCTCAGACAAGTCTACTAATGTTTTGATGGCTTAAGATGCTTTGCTTTTATGATATAAAATGTTGTGATGAGAAATAACGCTGTGACAAGAGAACTACCTGATAACCTTGCAAGTAATTTGCACTTATTCTTTGACATCCCTCAGAAAACACCTCACCAGGAAGTCTAGGGTTGGATACATTTGAGAGCTTTGTGTACATTTTCATGGAATTATCACCACCTAACATCAGGCAAACACTGCACTTATTCAGTAACCCACAGCTGAACAGCTAATCAGCAGTCAGACACGAACGCTGGTACTGCATAAGCACTCCAACAAGTCTTGTTTGACAAAATTTTCTCCTACTGATATTCATATACATACATATGGACTCTTCATAATACTTAACAGCACTTTCCCTTGAGACAGCCTATAAAAAACAAACCAAGAGCTTCTCCATAAAACAGAATAGAACCCAAGAAAGTGTCAGTTGTATTTTTCACATGTTCTTAAAATTTTTGTAATAGCTGATTAACTTTTGGGATCTCTGTTGTCTGCAGGTTGTGTGGATAACAGCCACTTTGCCTTATGTTGTACTATTTGTCTTGTTAATACATGGCATAACCTTGCCTGGTGCATACAATGGAATAAATGCATACCTGCACATAGATTTCAGAAGATTAAAAGAAGCCACAGTAAGTGCACTCTTCTGCTCTCATTCCCTGTTATTATTAAAACTGATCCATCTATTATTAAAACTGTAACTATTAGAGCTAAGTTCTGAAATGATATAGCCATGCTTTTGCTTTTGTACAAGTACAATTCCACTTCCTCCGATAGGCTAAATTTCCAATACCTTCATAACGATGACAACAGGAATATCTCAACCAGAATCCAAATTATTCTGGTCACTAGAAACTGTCTAAAGGCAGTTTCAGGTCTGGCAGTCCCTTAAGTAGTACATGCTTTGCCTGTGCCCTCTGTAGATTGCAATATCCTTTATACAGGAAGATTGGGTCATACAAAAAATTAGTTCTCAAAAAGCTACRAATTCCCTCAAGAAGGTGATTTTGCTTCTTGAATCACAAGGTTAAATGTTAACATAGTAAATAAAATAAAAACAACATCATCTGAACACATTAGTAAACATATTAAGTCAGGATTAACCCTCCAGGCCATTGTCCTTTAAATGAATGAGACTTTCAATTGTAAGATGTTCTTATCTTACTATTGAAAGTAATGTATATTTCACTGTATCATTTAATGATATTGTAAGACATTCTAAYGAAATATAACCAAATCAACTCAATCTGTGGAGTACTTCAGGACTAAGTTATTTCATCCATTGTAAAGCAAGACCTGCAACAAAGTCTAACTCATAAAATCACCAGCATCTCAGCTCTATAAACAGCAGAGATCTGATGGCTACAGATAGATCTTACCACTGTGCTATTCTAAAAATAGCATGAACCATTTATAAAACAGACATCTCTGGATCGGCCACCCTGCTATTCAGCTGGGTATGAAATAGAAAAGGACATAGCTGTATCAGAAGGAAATGAACTGCCTTGGAAATTCACAGCTTGCAGAGAGATGCCTGGGTAGTCTGCACACAGTTGCACCATGCACTTCCTCTGCACTGCATCTTGGTTTTACTCCACTGATTTTGCCCAAGTAATTAAAAAGGCAGACAAAGATCTCTTGAGTGTTAGCATCCAGAGCTATTTCATATACTGCTAGCCAAACAATCCTTCCTCAGTTTTTTTAATGGTAATTTTAGGAGCTTGGCATAACCCATATTTGGATTCCTTCAACAAGAGTTATCACCAGAACCCAAACTCCAGCTCACTTCAGTTTGGAGTACTCAAACCCAGTTCAGATAACGCAGTTTGATCAACCCGTGTCACCAAAGCACTGGCCACCTCAGTGGTTCACATTTATGCATACGCATAAATAAATAAAAAGATGCAAGGATGAACAAAGATGATACTTAATTTTTTTCTTAGTATTTTAAGTGGTATTTGGAACAAAAACTTTACAAGTTCAAATAGATGTCTATGGAACTGTGCCAGCTCACATCAGCTCAAAGTCTAGGCCTCCAAACTCATAACTGCCTTCTGCTTTCGGAAAGATACTTCTGAGCACTGCTCCTTCTTGGCTTAACATTTGTGCAGCTGCTAGTTGGCTGACCCTAAAGTTATTTGTTTCTAAGACTAAATTTTTTAGATGACTTTAAAAAAAGTTGCTGTAGAAAAACAAAAGACTAAGACCAGTTTTAAAGAGAAGCTTCCCAAACTGCTGCTCACATTAGCCTTCTCCCATTTGGAAATTGGGCCACCTGCTGGTGCAATGGATTTGCATGCTTAGTTTCTGTCCCCAGGCCCCGAAAGAACAGACTCCTGCTTCAGTTCCTGCCACCGTGTCCCTGAATCTGACTTATGATTTTTTTCCCAAATGAATTGTTATCCAACACAAAAATGTTATAAATCAAATTTAAACGGTGATGAGCTCGAGTATGCTCTGCCAGCGCTCTTACAAAAGACATTAGAGCATCGTGATCACAAAATGGATGTCCCCCTCATCTCCTAGGGCTACATCCTGCACAGAACTGAGCACGCCCTGACACATCACAATTGTCAGTGCTATCTGAACCCACAAAGGGTCAGTTCKATAAAAGAGAGAAAGAAATTCATCTGAGGAGCTCTTAACTAGACCAATGCCTAGCTCCGCTCCTTGCTGAAAGTCCAGGAGCTACAAAGCTGTAATACTCTTGGCTCCACTGCACAAGAAAGTTGAGCACCCATGTAAAACAGCAGCTCTGCTCCTGTTCTGCAAAAGGAACAGTGTTAAACACAGTTAAATCGGACACCTCAGGAAGGAGGCACTTGCTCTTTTGTACACAGTAACAAGTTTCCTGAAAATTACATTAATGTCTGGGGTGCACGTTTCCTCTCCACACAGCGCAGTAATTCTTTAAATCCACATACATGAGAAAGAATATGCACAAAAATTATAATAGTTTAAGCAAACAGGAAGGAAGCTGGAAAGACTGACTATAGCCTCCTGTGAGATTTTTCTTCATTTTTAATGCACATAAAAACTAATATCCTACCATAAAATGTATTAGACTATACTTGAATCAGAAGACATTCAGTTGAAGCCAACAGAGCAGTGTGAGTGTAAACGGCAGAAGAAYCAGCCCCACCATCTGTTTAGCATCCTGTTTTGTTAAAACAAAAGGAATGTTTTGCATTTAATCTTAGTTCTAAGGGAATTTCTGGTTTCTGCTCCTTGTTCTTTCACCTTGGTCTTCTCAGCAGCTCATCAGGAAACAGAAATTATGGGCCAAAACTCTTACTCAATAAACACTTACATATGTGCATAGCTCCCTTCCTAGACAGCAGGTGCTAACCTCTTATTTGAAACAACAGGACTTACGCAGATATTTAACAGCGCTTGAACGGTAAAAGAGCAGAAGTATGAGTACAACTCAACCACCAAGACACAAAAGACCTAGAGAATCACTAAAAATATCAAGTACTTTATGGTAACAGTATGCAGATCTAGTTATAGTTTACACAATATTTATCTTTAAAGATTTCATGCACTTGACTGTCAACACCACCAGTTATGGGAAGTTTAAAAAACACAAGCAAAATTATAGGGGCTTATGCATTCCTCTACACTTCCATAATATACATTAAACACTCTTTGGAGAGAATGACCCTGTCTGATCTCCACCTTTGTGTGCAGATAGAACATAAAGATGCAACTGGATATAAAAGGAATGAGCAAGAAATTCATTTTAAGGATTTTTTTGCTGTTTAGTGAGAAATTCATGACAACTAAGCCCTGAACCGCAATTTGAGAAAAATCACATCTACGTAACCATTCTGGTTTGCAATAAAGTAAGCACATCATAGACTGTTTTTCATTATATCATCTTTCAAATAACAGCTCTCAATAGCCCATAAAATTACATTTCCCTCCAAATCCAACAGGATTCAATGAATGATTCACAGTCCTCAGCAAGCAGTAACTGAGAGCATCTCTGTCAAAAAAAAAGATAATTAGCCTAAGTGCTTTCATATATCATGTTAGGACAGGATAAACCTCTTTCTTTAGATTGGGCCAAACATGAAAGCTTAGCATAAAACCACCAGGGCAGGTGGAACTCAAGCTCCTTAGAACTGTTAGTAAACCACTGCTGAATAAATACATTGGGGCTGATTTTAGAGAGATGTCTTGAGCACTTGGCAGATTTAGCCAAACCTTGAAGATCTCATTTTGGGAAGTGCTAAGGATTATTCACGCCATTTATTTCATTACCCTTCTGAAATTTAGCTGGAAGATGTTTTGTTTATTTAAATATCTCTGTGTAATGACTAAATGAAACCCTCATTAGCCAGAGAAGACTATTTTCAGGCTTGTAATTCAGGAGGCCAGCACCATGACATTGTTCCTGATTGCTGTCTGCACATCTTGAGTGGATGTTGTGCTGGAGATTCAGTTCAGAAAATATTATTCTTACATAGCATTAAAAACACATCTTCCCCAGTGGACAATTCTTAAAATGACTCCGCTACATCAAAACTCAAATTTAATGACTATCACAGGGACAACTCTTCCAGTCAAATGGGAAAGATGGTGGCAGATATCTTGGATGGTTCTCTTCACAGCAGGTCAGTCATACTTCAGCTTCTGAAACAAGAAAGCATCATATAAAGTGTAATAACAGACCCATGAAGAAAGCTCTCTTTTGGGAAAGAGTGTTCTGCAACTCCTGACCTGTTAACTATTTTTAGATCCCTGGTTGTACATTTGAAACTAACTTGGAACAAGCACTAGTGGAAGTATATTTGTGTCACCCAGAAGAAAGATCATGTCATCATTTCAGTACTCAATCAAAGCTCCACAGGCATACCCCACAGGGGGAGCAGCATGCATGCACTGGGAGCTTGCCCACTGCTCTGGCACTTACCACTTCATGGTAAGCAGCTTCAGAGCATGACTGTACTCCATGTGACAGTTCTTGGGGGCTGCAAAGCACTACAATCTCATGAGCGCTGATCATTTATTTTCACAAGACCTCCAAAGCCAGTTGTCTTGTACAGTTCTTGCATTTCCCTGATGTATCTTTTGGACTGAACTAACACTCTAATAATGTTGGTCTCATTATGCAGGTATGGATTGATGCAGCCACTCAAATATTTTACTCCTTAGGAGCTGGGTTTGGAGTTTTAATTGCGTTTGCCAGTTACAATAAGTTTGACAACAACTGTTACAGGTATGATAGCCTATTCTTTCATTACTGCCTCAGAACAATATTATTTTACTCTATAACTACAGCTAGAATAAGTATTTAGATATCTTTTTATCTTCAGTCATTTATTAATGATGGTCAATCTTGTGTGGACATCGCGACCAACCCAAAACTTGAATCTCTGTCTTCCTTACTGAAATCTTAGCAACAGGAGCCTGCCAAGATTTCTGCTGTACTACAAAACAGAATGGGATTAAGTTTAGACTTTAGGCAGCTGTGTAAACTGTACTTGTGTTTATCTTTCAAAAGTACCACTAAAAGCAACAGTGAACGTGGGATGGAATCTTACTGGTCCAGAAACTAAAAACCACGATTCCAGTTTCCAGAAGTGTTTTCATGCTTTGGGGTTATGTTTCTGATATTTTATGTTGGGATCTAATTTAAGAAGGCAGTTTAAATCAATTCAATTTATAAGTGTTTTGCTGAATCACTGCCATGGAAATTCAGCCAGAGCTACTTTGGTGCTCTGCACCTTCAGAGAACTTCTAACATTTAAAAGTTTTGTTATCATTCCATTTTGGAATGAAAGCAAGTATTCTTTAAAAATTTCCCATGAAATATAAATTCAGAAAGTACACGTATTATAGACACATTGTGAACTAAGCAATGACAAAAAATGTTAAAGTGGAAAGGTGGAGGAGAAGAAATGGACTTGAATTGCTTTGACTGGATCCAAAGCCAAAATCATGGAATAYTTCCGCTGACTTCAGTAAGCTTTGTACTCAACCCAGAATGACTGTAGGTTACCAGCTGATCAGTCAGACTAGGTGATTTACTAAGGATAACCCTTTGGATAGAAGCTAGTCATATCAGTCTTCCAATATGACATTTATTGTCTCCCGCAAATAATTCTGCATTACTCTCATACAGAACAAAATTATGTGGGAAGCTGCTATTTGACTAATTTTGCTCCTAAATTAAAAGACATAGGTGTGAARCAAAGAAAACACCACAGGCAATACATGAAATCATATTATTTTGTTCTTAGCTTATTATATTTGCCCAGTGTTGCTTTATCGGCCTTGCCTTCCCTGTATGAGTAATGCACGGTTTCATAAAATAGTGTTTCTATTCTAACAATAAAAGCACACTTTAATTCAATAATGCAAAACACTTAAAACACCTGTAAATACCCTTCTTTTGGTAAAATAACTGTAGAACATGCTGATATTATCTTAATTATGTTCAAAACGCTTTCTTGTAACAGAATAAATTGGAAAAGTACTGTGTTTCCAAGTAAAGGCCACAGCTCACCACTATACTCTCCCATCTATACCTCAACACACCTTCTGTGAGAGAAATAACGTCAGTAATGCAAGCTAGAGTAACAAGACTGAAAATCAGAGCCAGAAAATATGAAAATCTGCACCTACGAGTGCACCTACGAGTGAGCCCCCGGTATTTTGCATGTAAAACTATCTCAGCTCAGTTTATAAAGAGTTGATCGCTTGATCCACTCAGTGACTAATTGAAAAGAAACGTTACTCACTTGCATGAGGCCTTTTTGAGTTGCGGGAAACAAGAAATACTGTCATCACCTTATCAGTGACAAATATCTAGCAATCTTCTTTAATAACTGAAAAGAATTTGAGTTTATGGGTCCAATTTGATCCCTCTTGATCCTGCAGCCTTCCCATGGGGGAACATTTTAATGAGAAGTGCAGGACATACTAAATTCTTCAATGCTATTAAAATATAGTAATATCCAGAAGAGGATAAAGCTTGGTATATGGCACCTATGTTGACAGGAAGGGTAACTGATGATAGGAAATAATATTTACTTTTTTTTTAATTTTTTATTTTTATTACAGCTCTGTTTGGCATCACTGATGTTCACAGAGGCATGTCCTCTGTTCTAAAGGTCATATCCAGGCAAAGACTACATATTAGTCCATCTAACCCGTGCGGTGTCATCTAAATTAGAGACAGTTGGTCCACTCATCATAGCACAGTATGCTGATACAAGCTTTTGATCATCAGGATAATTGCTTGATTATCACTTTCACCAGAATCTTCCTATCACTATAACATAATTCTCATCTAGTTCTTAAAGTTTTTTTTTCACTGGCATCTTCTTTTCTCCATCATATTTAGGGACGCTTTGCTGACTAGTACCATTAACTGTGTCACAAGCTTCATCTCAGGATTTGCAATTTTCTCCATATTGGGCTACATGGCTCACGAGCACAAAGTTAAAATTGAGGATGTAGCCACTGAAGGTAGGAAGTGAATTTTACACTAGTTTTACCACTTTTCTTCCACCATTTATTGCAAATATGTTTACATTTGTTTCAAACAAGGAGGTGAAAGATCTCATGGAAGTCACCTGAAAGATTACTTGGGCACTAAAAACCTGCATTTAATTACCTTGCTGAAATGCAAATTGTAAGTGGTATTGATTCATCTCAGCTCTACTGAACTGAGGATCCCCTGACATCTTGTCCTTCACAAGACCAGCCTGTGCAGCAAACAGGCCTTCACTGCTGCACAGTATCTGGGGAAAACGCTGCTGTGCAGTGCTGTAGGTTACTGCTTTTAAATGGTTCTGGGTGAGCTTAGCTGCAGTCTTTTCCCTGGTAACAGGCCACCCACCATTTCTGTTCCCATCTCTCTTTCATCATATCCAAAAATTCTCCTTCCAAACAGTGGACTGCCTGTCCACAGCGTTCCTTTTTCACCACACAGCTGAAAAATAGCTAGTAAGGTTTAGTGAGCTCCTGTCTCAAGGCTTTGAGGGTATGAATCGCATAAAAAACATGAGAAGTGTAAGAAAGATTGGATAGATTCATATACTCAAAATTGTCTTGCAAAGTACATTATTAAAATATTTCAGATCTTTTTTCAGTATAACACAATTTTTTGTTCCAAGTATGACAAACTACTCACAGACTAGGATGTATACTAACATAACAGTCAACTTCATCATAATTTATCTTGTTAAAATGAACACTTTTGAGAAGTTAAGAAACGCTTTGAGAAGTTTAGTAAACTAAATATCACTTAGAAGTTTGGGGGTTTTTTTCTTTTCCTATTTCAGGAGCTGGTTTAGTTTTCATCCTTTATCCAGAGGCAATTTCAACTCTTTCAGGATCTACGTTTTGGGCTGTGGTATTCTTCATCATGCTCCTTACTCTTGGCATTGACAGTTCTGTGAGTATTCTTCCTTCTAGCTATGCTGGGGGTTTTTTTACTGTTATCTTCTATAATAACTGAAGAGGTATCAGTCTTAAATAGGGGGGTTGCTACATTTCAAATAAATTTTCTGTATACTCCTTGAAACTGTTTTCCCAGTCACAGCCAACATACCAATGACATTACTCTTGGCAGCATATTTAAAGACTCATGTTATTTAAGAGGTTTAGGAAGAGATCAGATAATTTACAAGCCAGCAGACAATACTCACTGTTTCTTTTCTTCTTTTTTTTTTTAATGACCTTAGGTAGGGCCTGTTCATCAACAATTACTACTATTTAAATGGTACGATCCAAGAGCACTGCTATGAACTGCTATTACTACCACAAACTTGCAGCAAGATTTTGAACCCCACTTGTATAAGGTGGCACAGTAACACATGGATTGGTTTCTAGAAGAGATTTTCACACGTGCTGAAAATCTATTGAAAATGCAGACAATAGCTAATGATAGCCTCATCTTTTTTCTTTAGACTATCCATGATAGTGAATTTACTGTAAATGTAATCACTATTAATAATCACACCAGATTTTTTCTACACTGGTTTCATTTCACTTATTTTACTCAAAAATGTCTAATCTACATAAAACAAAGGCTGAACTGAAGACTAAAACATCTATGTTTGCACAGCAAGGGAATAACATTAAAGAACTAGCAGCAAGAAGATTTACTTCATTTTCCAGTTAAATTCAGCATTAGGTTTGGTTTTCTGGCTGTCACTCAGCACTAAAGAGCATTTCCTCTTTCTACAGTGATGACTGTACCATGGTATTCAGGATCACAGAAACTTTAGCCATACAGAAAATATGCTAAGTACCCTAACAGTCTTTGTACTGCTTTGTTCTTGCCAAAGACGCATCCAGACATCCTGTAATATTTAGCTTAAAAGTTGTTTTATTTGGGGGAAAAACAAATGGGGTCTTCAAAGAACATTGCCATGAACAAATATTCATCATGTTTAATAGGGTGGCACTTCACTATTCTAAAACATAAAAGCCTCTTGTGTAGTTCAGAATATATACAGCTGATCTAGGAATCTGTTGCTGAAAAAAAAATACTTTTTCTATTGCTTGCAACCTCAGAAAACYTTGTTCATTTTCTAGAACAAGGATGGGAAAGAAAGAACTGGCAGGGAAAAGAGCAAAACTGAAAAAAAAAGGTAAAAAAAGGTTGCAGAAGGAAGCTTTGATCATCACTGGCAAATAGCTGAATGAGATCTTTTGGAGTGAGATGTGAGCTGCAAAGTTCCGATCCAGGTCTAAATGTTTCTCAAGTGTTTGGATTTTTGGATTCTAGCTCAGACTCATTAAAGTTTGGCTTAATCTTTACACTAAGATCCTTATTCAAAAGATTGAGGCAAGATCATATCTGGGTTTCTACTTTGGCCATTTTTCAACTATAAGCAACTATGAAGGCTGGAAAAGAAAGATTTAGCATACTTCCAGTATGCTAAATGTAAGTGACTAGCAGAAACGGGGCAGAATTAAAATACAGACAAGTTTTTACATCCCATTTAACTTTGCTAGTGCAGTAAATTTAAGGCTGTAATACATTTGAGTGAATGAAGACATAGGGTTTTAGACTGTAGAACTCTTGCTAAGGAAGAAAAAAAAAAATCTTGCAGAGCTAACTAAAATACTATGAGCTGATAAAATGACGAAATTTTTCCCCTTCTTGCTAGCCCAAACTAAAGATGAAGAATAATACATGAATACTTTTACTCATGCATATAAACCTGCACTGGCCCAGAAATACAGATGTCTGTACAAAAATGGAATTTGCAAAATGCTTAAGGAAAGCAAAATCTGATCACGCCAGTGTTGGCAAACAGCAATGAAAAGGACAGGAAACAGAACAAGTGGTGTTTGCAAACACAGTGTTTGTGGTAGGTATCTGGCTTGGCTTGCCAGGGAAAACAAACACCTGGAATAAGCACAGCCATACAGTAAGAAGTGGCCCTTAGCCAAGAGAACCCAAAGGGTCTCTTTCCATTTCCAATTTCTCCAAGTCTGTTAAAGTGCCAGTGTGGTAACCATCTCTGAGAACGTCAAATATTAATCTACCTTTAACTGTATTCACAGATGCCACCCCCACAACATCAGTGAATAAAAGCCAAGACTAGGTTTCGGGCCCTTTCACTTGTGAATGTTAGTTTCCTTCAAAAACAACCAACCAACCCACCCACAAAAACCACACCCTGCTCCACCACCCCCAGCCATTTGGCTCTGGATTGGAATCACTCCTTCTGTAAAGACAATTCGCAGCTACGGATTCCAAGGAGAGGCGTCGCTTTCTCCAAATTCTTACAGGAAAAGGCCAGAATATGCCAGTGTCTGCTAACCAACTACTGTACTGCACCAAGCACTCCAGGTTTTGTCATGCTCTTTCAGCAAGAGAAAGAGGAGGGAATCCAGTCTTCCTGAAGGATTCTAAAATATTAAATAAGTTTGTTCATCATTATGAGGAGGCTTGTATTCATTTTCACAGAACTTCTTGGTGGAGGAGGGGCAGAATGCTTTCACTAATATAAAGAAAATAAAATTCAAAACAACCTATATAATAGCAATTTCAATGAAAACTTGGAAAGTACATTTAATGTATTTTTTTAAAAAAGAAAATAGAAAAGCTAATGTTCAGCATTTACTTCTAGAAAGCAAAGTAAAATTCCTTCATGGAGTAAACAGAAAAATGAAATCATGCTTACTACCTAGTGACATCTCCTGGTCTGTGTCAGACTGGATTTGGATAATCAATGGCTAAAATGAATCTTTGCTCAATAGATTTTCCCCAGGTTCTCGTTCTCTCTCTCTCTCAAAAATCTCTGAAGGAGTTAGATCAGTTAAGCTACCAGTTTTTCCCCAGGTATTCTCTATGTACTAGCCCAGGGAGGCAGCAAAGGGTCAGTACAGAGTATGGCAACCAAGCCACCAACCACGGCACTCTGTCCAGTTCTGACCGCATCCTCAGCTCTCTACCCATGAAAAATAAGTTGTACTTCAGCATGCCAGTGTCGTAAGGCTGCAAGGTCAGAAACCATACAGAGTTTAGGAATGAATTACAATCTGATTTACATTCTTTGATCTGTATTTCGACTGTGTGTCAATCCTGTTTAACCAGAGCTCCTGCCTTCCTTTCCTCAGATGGGTGGAATGGAAGCTGTCATCACTGGCTTGGCAGATGATTTCCAAATTCTCAAGCAGCACAGAAAGCTCTTCACCTTCAGTGTTTCTTTTGGCACTTTCCTACTTGCCCTTTTTTGTATCACCAATGTAAGTACAACAAAAGTTTCCATCAGCAAGCTACCTTAAAAATGCAGTTAACCCCATCAGATAGAAATACATGTGTCCCAGGCAGCCCTACTTTTTGCTATTGATAAATTTAATTCTTAACCAACTTCATGGCCAGTCTCTTAATTTTGAGTCTTACCTACCATAATGCTTCTCTGGTCTTTTTTGCACAAGATTATTAGCTATTAACTGAACCCACAAGCATCCATTCCAAAGAAGTTTGTGCAATCCTGGTGTTATTTTATCATGTTCAATGGAACTGTGTTGAGCATTTATTCCTGTGTGAGGAACTATGGATTTCAAGTGATCATGTCCTTTGTCACCTGCCTAGTCTCTTCTTGAAGCAAACAAAATTTACTAACAGAAGCATTTACTTCTTGTGAAAGCGGAGTTTAGAATAACAATCTCCTCTCCCTCCCATATGTTCCTTAATGTACCTAGAGCTGATCTCCTACTACTAACACCATAAAAAGCACATTGATAACCTATCCTGAAAATCTAGTGTACTGCATTTATCACAACCATCTCCTGAGGTTTTCTTCATCCTGAATCATTTGCCTCATCAGGCTTTTGACAGTTAATTGAAGAATGAGGATCACAATGTTCTAGGTCAGATGTCCTGCAGTGAGAGCGTCTTCCTATTTTTGACAAAAAGGCAAAAAGCCCTGTAGGCAAAGACGTCAAAAGTGTCAGAAAATATGCTAAATTTGAGGTTGCCACAATGAAAGTAGATGTGCTCAAACCTCTCTTCTTCCCCCAGAATGGTTTCCAGATCTATTATTGAAATTAYTGAAATGGCATAAGTTTACAGGTTGACAAAGCTCTTTTTATACTAAAAGAATACCTCAATAACTTTACTATAGTTTCCTCACACTGGAAAGCATTTGAGAAATGAAAAACATATATCATATTTTAAATATCTGTCCTTTTAATACCATGCTGTCCCTATTGTTATCTAAAGAACTGGACATGCTCCTTCCTTCTTCAAATGTTCAATTGGGGTAAAAAAATTCTAAAGTATGAGAGAAACTCAGTGGGCAAGAGCCTAAACAGGTGCTCCTGAACAGGTAAGAGCCTGAGATCCTAAACAGGTGCCAATAGGTGCAATTCCACTGCCTTGAAGGGAGCTAAAGCARTTAAAGATAGCAATTGAGCTCTTTCCGATAATGGCACCTACGCAGGATGGAGTTCAGCTAGCCAGCCGCAATGCACTGAACTGCCCAGACTTGTTCAAATGTATTGCTTCACCTAACTGAAGAACATTTCTAACACGTACATAAAACACAAAGAAAAACCCTTGTGATACCATCATATTAAAATAATCTGTTTGATTTTGCCCGCTGAAATCTTGAGGCTGTATTTCCAAAACATGTTTTTTACATAATTGTATTTGTTATTCACTTTGCTAGGCTTTGACAGCAGAGGCATTCATTTAGAGCAGGTGTAGAACAAAAATAAGCAGGTCAAACTGAAATGCCATTCAACAAAYCCACATTTTCTTTCTAACACAACAACAAAGTTCATTCAGTTTTCAGATGAGTCTCCACAACTAAAAATCAAGACAAGGGTTAAATACTGTTCTCTGTTCTTGCAAATATGCACATCTATTTCCAAAAGATCATGTTTTTAATCAGCAAAAAAAGAAAATATTGATTGATTGCACAGATGAAAGTCACCTAGAAAGCTAAATAGCATAAGTGCTATTTATACCATTGATAAAAGATATACAAAATAGAAAAATTAGAAACAGAAAATAATTCCTTTCCCTCCTCTTCTGAACAGGCATATTCAGATTAAATTTGGTTGTAAAAAGAATTTTATCAAAATCTACCTCAACTGCAAGCATTGTAGTTATTTACATGCATCTTAAAACACTTTGTTCAGCTTCATTTTGAAACAAGTAAACACACCACACTCTTCCATTCCTCTTAAGCCCACACTCAATAAAACAAGCAGTAATTTACACAAATCCCTACCATATTGTAATAATGAGGTAAAATGTAGTTAAATTCTGTCTAGAAAGCAATTAAGCAAGACTTTAGTAAACGCAATTACAGTTCTCAGTCACAAACTGCAGAGACATGCTTTTGTCAAGGAAGATGATGTGGGTTGCTGTCTCCGCCGAGCAAAGGGTGGCTAATGCTGCGGCCACCGAGGTGGTTAACAACACAGGGCAAAGCTGCCCTGTTCCCAGGCTGCCTGGGGACAAAGACTTCACGTGCAACCGCTCCCTCTGYGGCAACAGGGAAAGAGGGAGATGTGGGCATGCAGGTGAACAGAGCCAGTCTAGGACTGCACATTCAAGGGACTACAGAATAACTGGCCTTCAGAAGAAATTGAGTGATAATGGCTCGTGGAAACTCTTGTAGCACTCCAATCCTGTCCRTAATTTAAGATCTTCATTAACTGCTGTAGACAGGCCCAGCATCCCAAGCTGCTGAGCATGCCGCCAAACAGGCAGGGCATCCAACTTCCAGTGAAAACACCCCAAGTGCCAAAAGGCTCATTAATCAAGCTACACCGCGTTTCCCAGTTCAGCGAAGATGTAGGTGAAAGAAAGCCTATATAAAAGAGCTGCAAATATGATTCCACTATTTGGTATGCAAAYAAGAACCTACGTCTGCGGCATCTGCTCCATATTAGAATACTTACGATATTTCAAGCAAAGCAGATTTCTGCTAACTAGAAACTAAACTACTAAAGTGATTTCATTTGTGACTTTGTTTTAATGCATGTTTTAACTCCCCAATGCTAGGGTGGAATTTATGTGCTCACACTTCTGGACACATTTGCAGCTGGGACTTCTATATTGTTTGCTGTTTTAATGGAGGCAATTGGAGTTTCCTGGTTTTATGGTAAGCATTTCATTTTGCACCTGCAAAACCTTTTCTAAAATTCCAGCTGTGCTCATGATAGGCTTGCATGTTGTTTTAAGAGAAAACAATGTAGCCTTGTACACAGGAAAGCATGACAAGCCAGGTTTCATACAGCGATTTTCATCTAACTTACAAATAGTGACAGGAATGCAGATGTTCAGTGGGCCAAATTCTGAAACTCGGCACAAAGCCAAAGAAAACCGCCTTGTGAAGATGACTGCAAAGGGAAGAAAATGCTATCCATCTTGCCAGTACTCTGCAGCTGCTAACATAGCTGACGACTTGCAGTGGCAGGTTTATACCCCTCGTGGTTTCAAAGCAAGTGGGTTAGCCTAAATACAGATTCTCCTGTTCCTCCTTTCCATGATTTCCCCAGGGCCAATCCCAAGCCTACATGCAATAGAAAGACAACAGTTTGTCTTTACAAACTTGTAATAATTTCTATATTAGTCCCTTTAGTTTGAGACAATATTATAAAACACTCCAGCAGAATCTATCTTATTTCACTGCATGATMTGGAATATCCAGCAACACCCTAGAAATCCTAGAAATAGAATTAACATATGCCACAAAAAAGGAGTCAAGTAAAAGGTTTTATCCTCAGTATGACAGGCTCTAGGAATACTCAGTTCACCTCTGGTATTAGGATGGAATCACTCTGTGCAAACTAGATATGCTATGGTATCCTGAAAAAAATATATAACTTAACTGTTAAGTCTCAGAAGATGCGCCCAGCTTCCTTAATAATTACTCTGGCTTATTTTGTCCTTAATATTTTTCTCCTCCCTAAAGAAGTAACATAAACAAAAAGCAACACATTAGATACGTAAGTCTTGTAAGAAAGAAAAAAATTATTTTTTCTTTCCCGCTGTATAAAATAACCACAATATTAGCAAACAGCCACTACCACTTCTCTAAACCCATATGAATGCACTTGTGTCACCTTAGTGGAAAAAAACATTGAAATTGTGCATTAAGCACAATTTGGCAAAATAGTGGGACATCGAGTCTGCCCGAGCTCAGTCTTTAACCTCCAGAAACTTCAGTCTTGTGAAGAACTGTCCTGTGTTGTCTAATTTCACCAAGGCAAAAACCCACAATCCTGTGCTATAAGTGACAAGAAAGCTGACTACTACTATTCCCAAAGCAGCAAAACAAAAAGGTTAAACTGCACATTGCTTACAGGAAAAATATTTCAAGACTCAACTAAGCCTGATTATAAAGTTACAAAAGAGAGTGAGAGTGTAAGAGAAAGCCTGGCCTGTGGTGTTCTACCTATCCCTATTCAACATTGAATAGGTGAGGAGTTTCTGATACTTGGACCAGGGTTTCAAACATTTCCATTCCCTCCTTCCCCCCACAACCTAAAGGACAGATTTAGTGTTTAAAACGTCATCTATCACATAAGAAGATATGGGGATTCCACCTCCAGAACAGTGGAAATTACAAAATGTTGTTAATCACCAAATCATGCAGAAAAAAAAAATCAGGCACAATTAGGTCAGTCTGAATTAGGCATATCTTGCTAAAGAAATAGTAAAAAACATTTTTTCTTTCTTTCGGGGAGGATGCTATCAGTTCTTCATCCTGTCACAGAGTTAGTAAAATTATAAGGACTCCAAAAGAATATCTCATTTTCTTCAAGCTGAATTTTCTGGATTTCCTCCAAAGATCCCATATAGTCACCTTGAATATTAAAGTGAACAGCCCTACAGTATGGCACCAGAGAATTTCTCCAGTATGTAAATATTCTCCAAAAAACACAATCTTTAATTTGCAAATACAAACGGTCAGCACAGCTGTCTYTGTAACCTCACTGAATGAGTTTCCAATCACCTTCACAGATACTAAGTTTTGAAAACATGCTTCCAAATTATCTTTCTAAATTCAGTACTTATCTCTYACTACCACTTGCCATTAACAGTTATGCTTATCCACTTTCAAAACCCAATACACACTCAGGCTCCTCCTTGCTGGCTTGGTTTTAAATTTGTTCTCCTCATTTTATGAGATCCTTTTCAGAAGATACTGTTTTTCCTTCAGAGGCATCATAAATATTTTGGCAATACAAAGCCAAAATCTTTTAGATAGGTAAGAGATAATCGGTTCAGCAATGCAAAATTAATCAAAAATCTGTCATTAACTCAACGACCCATCTAGGACTGAAAACCTTGGGAGGTCTTACAAGTCGGCTCACTGCAATGATCCAAACCATCGGTTGTGTCTGAAATTGTTTGCCACCAAAACTTCAGTTTAATCAACTTTCTTGGGCTATAAGTTTCTTATCTTCTCTTAATTCTCATGTCATACCTTCCTATTTTGCCACACCTCTTTTCTCTTCATTATAAGGGTTTAAAAGTCACAGCAGCCTGCAAATCCTTCTCCCCCTGAAGTCTGCACTGAACTAGCTGCTCTGATTCCCAATATGATTGTTCTCCCTCCGAAAGTCATTTGTACTCAGAGACAGTGTTTATAATTAACATGAGTCAGTCCTTAGACACTATCATTCTCGCTGCCATTTACCTCCGTCAGTCACTGACTTACCCCATCTGTACCACATCACTGTTCTTCTAGTCACTCTGTCCTGTCCCYCTCAATTAAAAACTGCTGAGGAGTGAGCGAGCTGAAGGAATGGTATCCCTGTGTAAAGCTGTTCAACCTACTAAAGCAAAATTTTTTTAGCTTTAAAGTGCTAATTCTGTCCTCCAACATCAACATGGAGCTAGCAGCTTATCCGCTGTTTTCTCTCAAAATAAGTGAAGGCACCTAATTTTACAGGCACCTGTTTTTAATGGATGTATAAGAGCTGAACGTGGAAGAGTGATCATAGCTTAGCTTAGAAGCAGAGGTATAAAAATACCACTGTTCAGTAAGTGCGAGTTATTATCTCGCTGCTATTAAAATAGGATTTAATGTGCTTTACAATGGCTAGGTTTTGGATGTGGTTCACAGAGTAACCTGGTCAAGCTTAGTCAGGTTTCATTTATTTGTTGCAACTTCTGTCCTTCATCATCCCTTCCCTTCTTCTCTCTCCCTCTAACTGGAAAAATATCTATTCATCTGTCTTAAGCAGCTGATAGATGCTTTTACTGACACAATATGACCTGTTGCTTTATAAAAAAAAAGCTTATTACAGCCTCGGGTGMTATTTAAACTGTTCTGACTGATTAAATCTGGCATTATCTCGTCCACCTTTTTTTCCTGATAGACCCCAGTTGCCTTAGTGACCCAGCAGAAACACTAAGCCAGCCTGAAGGCAGGCTCCGACATTTTGGCACRGACCAAAAAACATGGAAATTTTTATATTTACTTCACAATAAACTTATGTTCATTAGCTGCGAAGTTTCTGCTTGCAAACACCACCTGAACCTATAAGAGGAGGAGGAGCCAGTTTGTTTTAGTAGACAGGTATTTCAGTTAAGGCTGCTAGCTTGTTAGCATTTTTCCTCTTGGGCAACCCTGAGCTCACTCCTCTGATACACATGCTAAGGAAAGGCAGACAGCTCTCCCTGGGATACAAATCTGCCGTTCAGTTTCCCTTGCAGGAAAATCTCTGCTCGGTCAGAATCTCTAACATGAGCATCTCCCCGAACGACTAGAGAAAGTTCCGTACAAGTTAGCAATGATCTTYGGCCTCAATTCTATTATTTTCAGTTAGTGAAAGCCTTTCCAAAGAAAATCCTTTAGACTGAAATTTCAGCCCTTAAGGTCAATTGATCTGAAAAAATCTGAGATAAACTATTTGACTTTGCAAAAGGAAAAGAGAGAAATCAATCAAGTACTGACTGCTCTCACACATCCTTTGCTCACATGGTTTTGTATTGATACATGTGCCTGGCACAAAAGACAATGAAGACGAAGTATGATTGCACAGAATGGAAACACAAGCGAGGCAAGCACAGATCAGATCCTGGTTCTTACAGGAGAAGGTGTCAAGAGTAACTTAACACAGGTGCTAGATGTGCAACCAGGAGTGACGCTTTTCTGGATCTGCTACTTGCAATCAAGGAAGAGCTGCTCAGGGACGTGGCTACATGCAAGTCAGCAGTGTGAGCTGGCAGAGAGAAGGCTAACAGCTACTGAGCTCTATCAGCAGGAGCATAACCAGGACATTAAGTCATTCCTCCCTTTCACTTGGTACTTGCTAGATTACACCTGCAATACTGTGTCCCCTGGTCTGCACCACCAGTACAAAAATACATTAAACTCAAGATGAGTCCAGTGGAGGGCCACCAAGATGGTCGGGGGACTGAAGCACACGTCCTCTCAAGAAAGGCCAAGAGAACCGGACTTGTTGAGCTTGGAGAAGGCTTAGGGAGGACCTGGTAGCAGCCTTCCAGTACATACAAGGAAGGTTTTGAAAAACAGAGCCAGGTTTTTCACTTAGGTGCGTGATAGGAGGACAAAAGACAATGGTCATAAATTGAAGGGCTAAAGAGAAGGGCTAAAAAGACTTCTCTAACAGAGTAATTGCTATTAATAGTTCTTATTATTTTCTTATTCAGTGTAGTTAATTCGATTTACTGGTTTTACTTAAGTCGATAAATTTAAATTTACTGGTTTCATTTAAATTCGTTTAAATACAGCATTATTACTATTTTTAACTTTCCAGATTGAAAAAAAAAATCCAAGGTTAGAAAAGAATACTATGCATCACATCAGTGTGCAGAGTCAAGCAAGACAGGAGGAGAAAGCAACACATACAAAAATTGCCTGTAGGGCTCCAGATGAGTGTCAGAGCCATGACACTAGTTTTTGGAAACATGCCCTTAAAATATTTCTGCTATAGCCGCTGAGCAATTTCACCTCAGGGCCAGGAACTGCACCGGAGCTTCTGTGCAACTGAGCACAGCAAAATGACTTGCTGAGGTCTTCAGGCAGACAGGGCGCAAGGTATTGGCAATGTCTAGACTTTCATCCCATCTGAACTCTGATCTCTCCATCACTGAGCTCAAAGAACATTGTTCCACTATTAGGAGGATAACTTGCATTTATAGCCAAATCTATTTTTCACTTTCTTCTTAATCAGTTCTTTATTGCTTATTGATTTAATACCCTTGACACAGCAGTATGATTTACAGATAGAATAGGCCAAATTTTCTGTGCTGTTTAATGAGCAATTACATACCCAGAGAGACATACCCAAGCAGCTTCAATGTTTACATAATTCAGAAATTACACTGAAATTCTCTTTGGGGTTAGTGTATTGAACCAGAATCCGATCATAAACTCTAAGTATACGTTAGTTTTTCAGTGAAAAAGCAAGGAGACTATTTCCATACTGGCGACCAAGTCTCCAGGCAAGTAATTTGAAGTGACCGAAGGAGTCACCAACAATGTAGGCTTATCTCACAGAATCACAAGGAAACTGGGTAAACGCTTTCAAGAAATGCAGAAAGCCCAAGCACTAAGTACTGTCATATACAGTTATAGCTAAGTCCTACTTTACAGGTTGATTCTTAGGATGGTGATCTGAAAATGTATAGTGTTAAAAAAGCATGCTATTGAAAAAGCAGTCGGAGCATGGACTATTTGTTTCTTGTTCTCAGTAGAAATAGACCATAAAGCACTATTTGAGCTCTGGGTATGTCTGTCCAGGACTTCCAAAAATTTTATTCATAGGTTATCTAGTCCTTGTCTTTGACCTTCTGCACAGTGATGAATTTCACTCTCAGGATTCACTGCACTTGAAATTCAGTCACTCTAAAGTTCACAGAAGGCACTGTAAATAGAATCCAATTAAACTCAAAGAGCATTTGCAGATTGTTTCTTAGATTTTGATACCTTGCTTCACCTGTTCATAATACTGGGTAGAAAAAAAAAATAAAGAAGTTTGCACTCAAATGTCCAAAGCTGGTAAATACATTTCTGACTGAATGTAAAGGGTCAATCAAGTTGTCCTGTCTATTTAATTAAATATGTTAAATTAAATAAATGCTACTGATCTGATCCCCAGGAAGAGAAGCAACTGATGTGGTAAACTATTTACCGTATCCCTAACAAACAAGTATTGATGTCAAAAAGCAGCATTTCTGCTGGTTGCCTGGTAGGGTTCACAATTAAAGGCAAACTTGTTGAAAACATTTCTCTAGTATAATGACATATTACAAACCAGTAGTTTGACATGACACGTTACACTGATCAGACAAATACCTACCTCTGAGCCAATACCTTCCAGACTTACAGTCAGAGATTTTTTTCTTTTTAAAGACAACTCTGAGTGGGACATTTCTTCCACATTCTGATAGTAGCAGTAATCATCCAATTATAAAAAAACAATGGGAAAATAGTCTGGGCTTAGATGAAACTTTTGCAAGATAATATCTCATATCAGGAAATCCAACCAGAATAAAATTAATTAGAAAAACAAGGAAGAAACTACCATTCAAATGGATGTGGTCCTACCACTGTAAAAGGCATATTTGCTTTATATAGTTAATTATAGCCAATTGTCAGTTAATGCAGAAATATGTATTCCAAAAGATATCAAATTAAAATATTAAATTAAAAAATATTAAAGATGGAAAATGTCCCACTGGAGACTACAGTATTTCCAGAAAAGAATCAAGTCCAAAGAATGTGAATTATCATGAACTAATATTACTAGAGTAAAAAGATACATTCCTCTTACATACAGACAGCTTGAGACTGTTTTTTGCTGCAAAGCATGGAAATGCACTTGTAGACTACTCAAAATTTGTAGCCAGACCAGACTAGTGCCACTCGCAGGACACACATTATACTTGTGCTGGGCTTCCTATGGTACTCAGAGATGCAATTCATAATGCTGATTTAAATCTGTGAAGCCATAAGGAAGGAAGAGACACCCACCTGAAATGCCTCCTCTCTCTCATTCACTGCTATAGAACTCAGTATGTCCTGAGGAGCCCAGGATAGCAGACTTTTGATTTGCACACTGGCCTGAGATAGCCTGAACTATTCACTGATTTTGAAGTCACTGTCTAGATAATGTTTTTAAATAGGAGTCTGCAAAGGATCTTCCTTTRTTTTAGCTGTGGGAAGAGATTTCCACTACAGCTGTTTACACTATTTGCTCAAAAAGAGCATTTCCATTTTCCTTTTCATTTTTATACCTATTAATACTTCAACTTTCAGAAGCACTAAATTATGCAGACGTACAAACACACACACTATCAACATGAAGATACTGAAATGTGAAAAATCTCAGACCAGATACTCAAGGAACATTAAAGACTTTGGGAGAACTTGATTAATTTGAGAGGGCATTTGCAACTCTCTTTTCCCCTCTGGCCATTATCTACCACAACAGCTACATTAAATTAGTAGATATTAAGATGTGACAGCAGTGACAATTTTAGAAATTTATTTGATATAAAAGCACACTGGATACTCTAAAAGAGGCCACCTGCATCTCATTGCTATAGTTTTGTACATGCTTACGCATAACAGAAGCGCCTACCCAGTTCCTTGAAGAGGTGATAAAAGATGAAGTGACATTTGTTATAGACATAATGCATATTCTGGGGTATTTAGTGAAACACTGAAAAAAAGGTGAGGTATGCCATTAAAGAGAACCAATAAAGCTTCCTTTGGATAATTAGGAATTATGTCAATCTACTTCTTTATTAGAAACCAGTTTGTGTACAGGTCTGGGTTTTCCTTCAGTGTACTCATAAAGGAGCGCTGAGTGCTTAGGTTACAACAGTTCACAACCATAACGAGGAAAGGTGTCTCTATTTCATAACTTAACTGCTAGATATTTGTGAAATCCCCCTTTTCAATGGTAATGCTGTTTGCAACAGATCTTTAATGCTTGTGAACATTTAAGTCTTAGATATACTGAAGTCAAAGACGGATCTATTCATTGAAAGGAGACCAATGTTGTCGCCCTGTATTTCTTCTGATTTGGAAGTCATTCATTCCCACTTTTGAAAAGAGCAGCAGCTAATATTTGGGTATGCCACCAACATGACCAGCTCAGATTTATGCCAATCTGATGTTCACATCCCTTCTGTTTCCATTTACCTCATAGGTGTGGACAGATTCAGTGAAGATATCCAACAGATGATGGGCTTCAAGCCAGGCCTCTACTGGAGATTGTGCTGGAAATTTGTTAGCCCTGCTTTTTTATTGGTAAGTGTTGATAACTATTTCATCATGGAAGAAATACTAGTACATTGCTTCCTACAATATAGAGTAGGTATCAAGAGCAAGATGCTCATTGTTATCCCTGATATTGTCAGGACAAATAGAAGACAACAACAATTTAATTCTTTTTTCTCCTCCATGGCACTGATGGTATTTTATACAAAATACTTCAGTTGTGAAGGAAGAGCTAATTGTGGGTGTGGTCATCTGTTCCTTCACTTTAGCAGGCTTTGAAGGAAGTAGCTTTTCTCAGGAAACACTAAAAATTAGATTCAGACAGTGCATCCCCCAGCATCCATAGTTATTAAAAACAAATCTTTCTGCTAGAAAATAAAACCATGCAGGGATAAGAGTTTGTGCTGAGGAAAAAGGCTCTGAGGCCACCTGTGATTTAAAGTCATTAATCTTGAAATTCCCACACCACTAAATCATTGCATAATTTTACTCTCCCTTGATAGTAAACAAGGGCATGAGTGTCATAACTCAGGTTCACCACCCCTCCTCATTCTCATTTCAACTGCTACRGATTTCAGTTTAAAACCACAACCTCCTGTGGCTAGCCTCATCTTGGAAGCAAGAATAACAGAGTAATTCCAAAAAAGAGAAATTTTGTAGGGCCTAAAAATTATACAAAATGGTTAGTAAAAAAAACAGAGARAAATTTAATGAAATAAATGTCACCACTTTATACCAAATCAAATCAGACCCATTACTTAGAATGCATCAGGTCACACTTCTCAAAGAATTTCAAATTCCTTAAGTAATAACTAAATAATGCTTACATACCAGCCTTACATAAGCACACAGAAAAAAAATTACACTTTTAATTAAAGCAATCAAATCCCAGGTTAACCTTTCCTATTTCCAGTAATTAGATGCTTTGCAGACTCTCTCACAGAGGTTCTGTGGCTAGATGGAAACTACATTTGATCCACTTTTCTGTAATCTGGATCTGCTGCTCATTACCATGCACTTGACCTTCTACTTCAAGATTTGCTCATTCTGCTTTTATTAATGGCCAGCAGATGTCAAATCAAATTGTAAACAAACCAACCATCTCTTCCTTTACACAGAGGTGTGTTGGGTAGTAAGTATGTTTCCAGACACTCAGGTTGTTCCAGATTGCAGAACACTTTCTTAAAGACAACTAACAGACTTTGCCCTCCTGCACTGAGTCAAGGTGTATTAGGATGGCGGGCTATTCTAAATTTAACAGCAATCAACAGCAGATGTTTCAGCGGATGATGTAATAACTCAAATAGTCATGCGATGAGTTACCCAGGAAGGATATTTTTCCTAATGTGCTTGGTAATGGATGTTGTATGTTCTGAAACATGGGTACTTTTATCTTTGTACAAAGTATTAAGTTCAGACTATCACCAGATTTTCTGATATTATTTTATAATAAGTTGATTGTAATTGAACTTAGCATGTGACAAGGTAAGTGCTTAATATAAAATGTGAAAAGTAACTGAAAAAAGTCAGTATCCTTTATATTTTTGTATTGATGTTTTATTACCAGACTAAAAAAAAAGTCCAAAGTGTTGGTTGTATCACTGGAGTGATAGAGAGGGACAAACACATACGCTGTTTTCATATCAACTTGATCTTTGGCTATTGCAAGTCATCTGCTCCTCCAGGTGTCTTTTCAGTAGCTCCAAACCATGTATTATTGATTATACCTACCAGTTCAGTAAGATGAAAACATTTTAGGAGTTATTTACCACTAGATTTAACTTGTCCCTTTCTCTCAAAGCCTGTATTATGTATACCACCTCTTGAGACATAACCTTTTACGTGTGCTTTGTCTCTGAACACAAAAATTGCAACAGTATACTCAGGAACACTACTTGACTAAAAATCATTCCATTTGTAATATGTGTATTAGAACACATCTTTCAATGGTAATTCATATTTCATTAGCGGACACCAAGATCCCAATTGTGGAGTGACACCTTGGAATAAGTTGTATGCAATTACTCCCAGTGGTTAGCTGTTTGAAGCGCTGAAGAGATGTATTAAATATACCTTGTAAGCTGCCTGATGTGAAAAACACACAAATGCTTCATTATATTTGGAAAAAAATTCCTAAAACGTGAACATTTGGTTGTTTTGTGCAAAGATTCAGTTCARAACAAAACTACAATTTTACATTGGGATTGTCTCCTAGACTTATCTGTAAATCAAAAGGTCAGGGTAAATATAGGGAAATTTGACCTCACTGATTTTAGGATATTAGTTGCATTAAAGCTGTGCTTCTTAAAGCAGTATTGATGTACCCAATATCTAAAGATAGCTCGGACAGGCTTTGATGACACAGCCTTCAGGCCCAAATTTATTGTCAATTTTTTTTTTTTTATGGCCCCAATTAATCGGTTAATTAAACATCTAGCAAGCAGGTATTAGCCTTCTCAACACTGTTCTGTAAAGAAGCTTAATATGGAGCTATAGCCTGCAGCACTTCAAACTGAGGCTGACAAGTTTTAGAAAGGGAAAAGGCTRCACCGAACATCCTTAGTTTTTGTGTACTAGGAGACTGTTAGAAGTTTAAGTTTTTAAATTCGAGCAAAGCTCTAGCAAACTAGCTAGCAAAAACCGATGTGATTCTCAGTCTAAGCTTTCAGGACGCATAAAATTTTGGGGAAAGCAGCCCCAACGCCTTCTTACAGAAGCTTATAAGTTACAGGATACAGCATAAGCGTCCTAGTGAAAGTGTAAGTGATGCATCTTTCCACCACCATAACACACATTTTCTTTCCATTTGAAAGCATTAGAACTGGGACACATCAACTTAATTATTGGGTATGGATATATTTTAAAACCTGTGGAAATGGGATCTTCATGATCCTGACTCCAGGGTATTTTTGTTACCTTTTATATGCAGTTTTGTTATGACTGTAGGTATTCTCAAGTTTCTAAAGGACATTACAATCTTGATTTGTAGGGGAAAAGTAAATTTAAATATACCTTTTTATAGCCTATCTTTTGGTTTCTGCATTGAACACATTAGAA
The DNA here is from genome assembly GCF_003343035.1 of Apteryx rowi. Taxonomy (NCBI): domain Eukaryota; kingdom Metazoa; phylum Chordata; class Aves; order Apterygiformes; family Apterygidae; genus Apteryx; species Apteryx rowi. The sequence goes on along the minus strand of NW_020449196.1, from coordinate 742,577 downwards.
AAATAAAGCAAATTAAATTGACCAAAATTAACTTAATTAATAAGTGAAAGCTATAAAAATAGTCATTAGGATGAAAAAAGGCAGTCTTCTATTACTCATTAGAATTTAAAAATGCAAAATTCAAGCAAATTGGTCACTTCATTTAAGCAGTAGCATTTCACAACAACTGTATGAAGCATATGGAGTGCCTCACCAAAAGAGATTGAGGCTATAAGCACCATAAACATAAATGCCAAAAAAAATTCAGTTGTAATTACTTGATATATGTAGTTTAGGATAATTTGGAAATAATTATCGTTAGGAGCTTCCCTAATGCAAAACACAATTCTCCACAAGGGGAAGGGAAATTGAGGCTATCCAGATATCTGGTATTAGGAAACATCTCCTCAGAGTGTTTTCTCAAAACTTTCTACAGCTGTATAACACCGTCCAAAAAAATCTCTAAATTAAATCAATATTTGATTAACGGGATTTCATACTATTGGTTTCCTTTAACCTGTACCTTTACTCACCTTGTGTAGCCTTTGAAAGTCCAATCTCAAGCTATAATTTGCAATTGCTAGAAGGAACAGAATATAGAGGTCCAGAGAAGCAAATCAAGGAGCTCTGCATATTGCACATAACCTGCACAGATTTAACAGGAAGGAAATGGGGTAGTACCCCACACTTTCCTTCTTGCGCCCCTGGTATACGTAACATTTCTGTTTTCCGGGCCTTAAGACCACATGACCTTTCCCCAGTAAATGTATCATGCTGGAGTTTGCATCATGCTTCTCACTGGAAAATGGGTACAAAACTTCTCTAAGAAAATGAAACCTTAGGCCTCTGGGAAACAAGGAGAAAAACAGTTCCTGAAGAGGCTTTTTTTTGATTACAGAATCTTTGTTTTACCTCCCTAACACTACTAGTTTAAATGAGGCAATTACAGTCACCTGATCTTCCCACCAATAATCTCTGTCCAGAGCACCTAGAATTAACTGGTTGTTAGTACAAGTAAATGGATCAAGAGTTTCCACAGYTTAAGCGGCAAAGGGCAAAGTAGACAGGATGAAGGTAAATACTGAAGTTGGGTTGAAATATCCCTCAGGGTGGCTGCCTAATCAAACAGATGAAATCTCTTCTCCATTCCACTCAGTTTCTTCCTATCTCAAAACCATGGTTCTTTTTATTCTTTCTTCTTTAGTTTGTCGTGATAGTCAGCATAATAAATTTCAAACCTCTGACGTACGATGACTACACCTTTCCTCTCTGGGCAAATCGTATTGGCTGGGGAATAGCATTATCTTCAATGATACTTGTGCCTGCCTATATTATCTATAAATTTATGAATGCACGTGGGACCTTTAAAGAAGTAAGTGGAACGCTAGCAAAATATCTTGAAGTGTTGTAATGAAATGACTGGATGTAAGTTGGCAGTTTGTTTCTCTTGCTCCCCAAACATATTACTTATGAGTGACCTTTTGGATCCAGCTCTCTGATGGATTGGTGTTTCAAGGTAGGATTAGTGCATCCTCTTCCAGTTTCTAGACAGAAATTAGCTTTCCAGAAAGCACCATAACTTTAAAAATTGTACTAATTTATGATGCATATAATTAATCTAACTGGTGAGATTTTTTTCCTTGTTAACAAAAAAATATATACAAAATATATTATCTTCATATTCAGCTCTGAGGTATGGTCTTCATGCAGCTGCTCTACCTGAACACAGTTAGGTCCTAGGTATGTTTTATCACTCTACGCTGTACATATAACAGTTCACAAGACTCTAAAGTTAATTCAGATCTCTCCTGCCTTAGCATTATAATAGTCTAACCACATAACTACATGCTGGGAAGGGTCCCCAAAGGAGCACTGTGTGCAGGATGGGCTGCATTCATTTAATGAGTATCCACTGAGAACATAAGGAATGCCTTACTGGGTCAGAGTAATAGATCCTATTTAGCCCAGTACTCTGTCTTTAAAAGCAGCCACACAGTATTCCCCCCCCCCCCGTTAAATTTGTGTCCCTATTCCCTATTTACTGAAATTATTTCAACTCTCTGCCAAGGACAGAATTAATTTCCTTGCAGATCTTTCCATTGTGATCATTGCTACGATATCAAAGTGCTTGAAGAAACTATTTATAGTCAAGATAGGACCAAAGTGCTGAAACAGATTTGGAAATCCAGAAGCGCTCCTAAATCCTATGGTATAGGCACAGCTTATGGATCCATCATCTAGCCTCTYGCTTTTCACCTACTGCGGTGAGAGAACCAGGATACTAGAGAGCAGCATCTTTCACCACACAAACCCACTTCACCCACAGAGTACACCCAGTCTGTGCACTGAATAAAGCAGAAACTCTGAAGGAGAAACGRTTTGTGACCATGTCATTAAAGGCATTAATACAATAAAAAGGCACCAAATTAGAGAAACCTTAATTCTGATAATTTCTAACTGTAAGAAGTTTGACTTTGCAACTTTTATAGTCTTCTTTTAACATCACTTATATGTGCATGTGTAATATTAATATATTTTTGTTCTATTTAAAAAGAACCTGGTTTCTAAGTGGAAAAACTGCATCTATTTTTCCTCACAATTTACTCAAATTAACATTTCAGAATGGCACAAGATTAAGGCTCACTGATCATACTGATTTTACCATCACTGTCACTATAAACTCTTGTCTGTGCTCTTAAAGCCTCTAATGGTGTTTAGAAAGTAAAACTCTTCACTCCTGTACAGCATCAACTTTTGTCCCTTCATAGTGATAGTCATTTTTTAAACTAATCGGCTTTCTAACTTGTATCTAGTTCCACTGCTCTCCTTTACTACATCTAGGGCTATACAAGGCTGTAGCAAGACGTTGAGACTCTTTGGCAAGTCACCACCACACAGAATTACACAGAAAAAGGATCTCACCTCTGCCTAGATAGGACACATCCCCCTTACAGAAACCTGGCAGATGCAAAGGGATAAGATGCTTTCTTTCTGAAACGTGACAGCTACATCATTTAGGTGCCCTTCTGACATAAGCATTGAAGTGGGAACCACTCTTCCCCCATCCTGTTCTCATCAGCTCCACCATCTCACTTACACTGTGCACAATTTCTGGTTTTCACTTCCAGCAATTTTAAGCCCTTTATTTTGTTCCATTCCCATGGGTTTACAAACTCCTTTTTCCAGTGGCAGCTAAATGTCCAAGAAGAGATTGTACTGGCCCAACAGGCTTTTGCCAGCTTGCAGAGGTTTACTGATACCGGGATACACAAGCTTTTGGTCAAATTTACATTCTCTCATTAATCAGTGTTAACAAGTTTTTTTGCAATTCACATGGACAGCAGGTCTTCAGTCTCCTCATGACAAATACAGCAGAAGCCTTGTATGTTACACCCATACAGCTATCATAAGCTAAGATGGAGTAAATTGTGGCTATTAAACCCAAAGTAGGGGGCAAGGTATGCGCTTAGTCTAACGGGAACTCCCCAAGTTAGCTGAAAGTCCAAGATAAACCAAAAATCTGAATGTGATACCAAACAGAACCAAAGGGACAGCCAGAGGGACAAGGGGGGTGAGCTGGGGATAGTCACTGCCCCTTTTCCTTTGCCATTGGAACTAACTAATCCCATTTTGACACAAGGCTCAAGAAAAGTGTGAATTTGGGGGATGTAAGGCTTGTGATACCAGCTTGTTCCTGGCATTCTCCTCCATATGCACTTGCTAAATATTTGTACTCAGTATTTGCATAAGCTTTCTACTGTTGCTCCTTATATTAAAGACTAATACCAAGGGGCTTATAATAAGCTTGTTCTCTCAGTGACTGAGTTAGATTCATGACTCGGTGATATTAAAGGTTTAAGTTAYTGTTTTAAATAAAGTTCACACTACTTCCCCATAATTACAGATGTAATCCCACTTCATATGGCTGATTTTTTCTTTCTTCTTCTTCCCCTCTGGTTTAGAGGCTAGCTTACTGCATCACACCTGAAAATGAACACCATCTTGTGGCTCAAGGAAGTGTCAGGCAGTTTAAGGTTTGTACTACTTTCACCATGCTTCTTCTTGCTACCAACCCTTTCCCGTCTTTGGCAACCACTGCAGCTTTGCACCAATCTCCTCAGCGCGGATCCTTTCACAGGTCGGTGGTTCTTTATTTTTGCCAGCATGATGCGGTGCAGGAGGCTCAGTATCACATGCATCAACTGTTGGAAGGCTTTGGGCACCTTCCTTCCACCACTAAAAAATGACTAAGCAGAACCCACAAGGTTACAGATTGCTTGTATCCAGTATTTTAGGTCATATCTGAATACAGTGAAATCTCATCAAGGGATGAATTTATTTCCAGATCATCAGGCATGTTTGAACACGTCATATCCTCTCCCTCAGTCATTACGCAGCWATCTGAAGTCACGTTTTCTAAACTCCAAGTATGTATCAAGGCATGCTAAATAGTTAAATATCAGTGTTAGAGCTTCAACAAAATGGCCGTGATGAAATGGTATGCTACTAAGATGGATCTGCTTTCCCCACAGGCCTGTAGTTGACTGAAAACACTGCTGGAGACTCCTTAAGCAGCAAAGAAAAATATGCTATAGGTTTCCAGATAGCACTTTCCTTTTAGCAAATAGAATGAGCTTACTGATACAACTCCTTTTTGTAGAGGATAAAAAGGATGCAAATATGAGGCATGTACAGTTATTAATGCTGGACCACTTTCTGCCTTCAGAGTTGAAAGAAGCTAGAATTATGCACACTACCTCAAAACATGACCCAGATTTTATAGTGGTGGTTTGTATGTTTGTATGGAAAAAACAAATCAAAAAATGTGCCTTTTGTTCACTTTGAAATAAACTTAAGAACTATAATGGGAAAGAATACTGTTTGAAGTATAATATTTTTTGTATTTTAAAGGAAATAATCCAAATGTAGATTTATGGGATGCAGAAGGGAAGAAGGAAGAAATGGCTTCCTGTTTCATGACCACAATTTATGTGAGGTTACGCAGTAGCACAGCACCCCTTCCTGCCTCCTCATTCCCCCCTCCCTGCCCTCAGCTATCTAGAGACTTTTAATGCTCCAGCTGTAAGTAATAACTTCATTTTCAGAGGCAGATGTTCCTGTGCTAATGGGATACACACCACTGTTCCTACACAGGTCTGGTCGTTTAAACCCAAACATGCAATGGCAGAAACAGAAGCAAATGAATTTCACTTAGAGTAGAAGAGACTGTACTTTGAAGCAAATGCCTAATGATCCCTCAAAACCACATGTCTAACACTAAGGCATCTTATATCAATTTGTTGCTGCCTTCAAAGAACAGCTAGGAATAGCTTTGTTATTGCTAATATTACTAAAGCATAGTTAATGCTTTGTTAATCTTAACTTTGTAACCAACTACCCTAACTAAATTAGCATAGAAGTCTTATATATATATATATATATATATATATATATTATTCAGCAGTTCTGAGTTTTAAAATTGAACCAAGAGATGACTAAATAATCTTTATATTGAACATTTCTCACCTCCAACTGGAATTCACAGGAATTTAGTTAAAATCTATCAGTTATTTTGAGACCTCCTTGTAACTCTGCATTTGTCAACCAATGTCTTGAAAACTCCCATTACTATTGTTTGAATCAATAATGTTAAACAATCACTTCTGTTTCCTTACAGCTTCAGCACTGGCTAACAATATGACAGCTGACAGGTTGAGGAAAAAGCCAATACGTTAAGCTAAACTGGGAATACAGAAAAGTCAAGTTCAAAGCTCCCTCGATTATGCTTGGACCAGGCTGGCTCAGAGCTTATCTACTGACTCTTTGAGGAAAGATATCTGCTCTCTGTTCTCAATGCCTTCCTTCTATTACTTGGCTTCAAATGATCTTTAAAGACTGAGTTTAATTTTTCTTATATCTTTTGGTGCCATGAGATCCCTACATGACCAAAACTTGTGAGCTTTGCTATTGGTAGAAGTGGAGGAGGGGGGAGCAGAGAAAAGTCATAAGTTAAAGGCTCTTTTATCCTGGAGAAGTGTATTAAACTTTTCTGACAGTAATAATACTTCAGATATTCATGCCACGATCTGTTTTAAAACAACAATACCTGAAGGCTCTTAGACCTTTAAGGAAAGAGCACATCTCAATTGTAAGAAAAGAGCGACTTTAGCTATGTATTAATGTCATTAGCTTTCTTGCCATACTATCCTTTGGGATATGAGTTTGCATCCTTCTGAACTGAAGACTCGGTTCTTCATTTTCAGTGGTTTGTTATTAGTCTCTTCTCTTGGTGAAGAAGGTTGTCTTTGCTGTATATGTCCATGCCATTTTCTGTGCAGTTTAGTTATACAAGCTGAAGAGTAACAGGAATGGAATTTCTGTTGTGGCTACTGAGTACAGAATACACTTCAATACCACACTGTACTTGAAACGTATTCCCTTATGTCAACAATTAAAATGGCTTTATCATAAGATCCATACTCTACAGACTTATTTAGTTAAGTGCCAACTTATATACAATAGTTTTGTTATTTTTTGTGCCAGATAAAGAATGTACAGTATATAAAATACATAGGAATAGAGATAATGATTTTTAGAATAAGCTGATCTTCCCAGAGGCACCAAAATACCAAACTTTGGCTTTATTCTGCTGTTGTGAGCACGCTATTATAATATCATCTGGATTCATCTACCAAAACATCATAAGACTGTGTTGAGTACCTTAGAAGGATATTTTAGGCATACTCAGCTCTAAACCTACTCCTGCTCTTCTCTCTCTCCAGTAGCATTATGCAAGCTAGAAGACACAGAACAAACTCTACATTTGGGGGCTGTTCTTGTTCTCTATCATTACTTATCACTGTAGTATCCTTCCACTGACCACTAGACTCAGTAGCTTTGAATTACTTCTTATACTTACCACTAGATCTATACTAATTTTTAGAGGCAGCAGCTTCTCAGTTGAATCCAGCCTGGAGTTTACCTCTGGACCTTACCTCTGAATATTTTTGCCTCTACACATTCAATTCAGTTTCTTACCTTCTAAATATATGTAGTGCTTCCTTTTTTAAAGGACCATTTAAAATGATGGGTTTTTTTTTTAAATATACAAGAAAAAAATATTTTATAATAGCCCAACTTAAAAGTTTCAAGTGATTTTGTTCCTTCCCATTTAACACTGATTTCTGTCCAAAATAATGGAAGGGAAAACTCTTCTTTCTTTATTCATACTTTCCCTCCAAACAGAATCAAATACTTTAGAATGAATCAAGTATTGTCTCTTGCTTAAGAGACTGTGCGACAAAGCAGACAAGGCAGTGGTTTTATTTAAACAGGGCTTTAAGTCCAAAGGACGCTGTCTTCTAATCGTAAAGCAAGTCATATTTTCTGGCCCAGCTGATGGCCAATAACATTACTAAATATATTTTAATATTAAGGGAGTTTCAAATGTTGCTGTTAGTTTTATAATGACATGAGAGTCCAAACAGTGAAAATGTTGAGTGCTTCAAAGAAAGAACCATCCCCCCAACTCCATACTTAATTCCATTTTTATTGTTTGCTAAACGCCATAGGGATCACCTTTTCATTGTTATAAACCTTACTTTTCAATAACACAGCTGTTTCAGTCATGCCTTGGCATGGCTCAAAAGTTTCTTAGCATAGATATAATTAACTTTTGAAAGTYTTGGGGGCTCTTTAACGAGGAGTTTTAATGGCCTGTCACATTTTACATTGTTTGATTTGCATGTGATCATAAATGCTAACAACCTGCATCAGTGTTCATTTGTGAAAACCCACCCATCTGTAGCAAAACCCACATATGGAAAGTTAAATTTCATCACCACTCTGCTCTAAAACCAGGGTGAAGTTGGGAGTGAAATCAGCTTTACCCAGCATGTTGGGGGTTGACTATTTGTAATGCCAACTCCTAAAGCAGTTACCCACTACATTATTTTTATTTCTATTACTGTATAACTTAAGTTTAGTATTTATAGCTCAGGACTCTGCTGCACTATTGCCATCTTGTTCTGAGATTTTATAGGCAAAGAATTATAATTGATACAGAAGACAATAGGCAAATCTGAGGGATAGCGGGAATCTTATTACCATGAATAGTCCTAATGAAAAAGAAATACTTCATACTGAGGGATTGCACAGCTGGGCTTTAAGTGCAAAGGTGTTGCCCAGAGGAAGTCTCTCAAATAACACAGTGACATTCCTCTGTCCCACAGATGGAGAACAATGTCCTTAATTCTCCATGGAATAAGATGCTCAACTACCTCATGCCTCCTGGATGATAAGTGATGCCATTAGACACAGACTAATGTCTATTCAAGAAAAATAGCTTTGTGAAGACCAGGTTATACTCCTTTCCTCAACTCAGTGATAYGGTACAGACAAATAGCCCAGTAAAGTCACAGCTCTGGCACTCAGCTCCTTATAGGCACCTGCTATGAGCTTCCTAATGTATTTTCAATATGGAAAGGATGAAATGTCACAAAGATACCTTCCTTTTCTTCAATCACTGTAGTTAAAGAGATCACCCAGTCAGGCTCATCACCCACATCATTTCTTAACTGCAAATCTTCCTTTAAGTCTCTCTTGAATTTCCAGCCAAGCAGCAACTGTTTCTCTCAGATATACCTGTTTGGGGGAGCAGACTGGCTCCAGGGACTGGTGCTCTCCCAAAATAACACATAGACGGGTGCCATTTGTCTCAGTCACAAGCTCAGTGAGGGAGAAACCTCAGGATTAGCAGAGCTTAAAGTCCCTTCCTTTGCCACTACCACCACCTTTCCCATGCTCTATCGTCTCTGTGAGCTTTTAGCCACTCTGCCAAAAATACTTCCTGCTTCTACATTAGATTTCTTTTGGGAAAGAATGACTTTGAGCTCCAACTTTGGATTTTCAGCCTCTCCTGAAATCCTGAGATAAGTATATGCTGATGGAGGAGATGCCCACTTCCAAACGTGGAAAACTYTGATAACAAGCCTATTTAAGATGAAGTATCATCTGCTTGCTAGTTGGCAGTTTTGGTGGCAAGCCAGTAGGAAGAACTGAGGGAAGCAATTAAATAGCTCATTTGACAGCTCTAGAAAATATTGTCTTGAAAATCTTTTTTAAAATCTGATAAAGGAAGGGGCGATCGTACATTAGCCTCTCTCTCCTGACCAGCCCTACCTTCTTCTCTGTCACTGAAATATGGACCTACCTGTAATCCTTACTGTTTCATCAAGCAACAGAAAGTTAATTAGCACCAAGGAGAGAGATCTACCTTTTTCTGTATGCCTTCTGCTGCCATTCAGCAGGATAATTTTTCAAATATTTGTCATGTTCTACAGCTACATTACTAAAACTCCAGAGATTTAGATTTTTAGGAAAGGACCCAGTGTGTTTCTATGTGCAGCAGTCCAAAAAGCACTAGTGCTATTTAGCGTTTGGCCTCTGTTTGAACCATGAAGTGTCTTTCTTGTGTTCTGTCATGTCCTGAGGCATACACACTGGCAACACTTGAAAGATATCTTACCACAGTGAAGGACTTTGCAGGAAATCCAGGATCAAACATGGTATTTTAAATATAGAATGTAGGAGGAGAAATACTTGGCTGTTACTATTATACACATTCCCTAACTGCACGTGCAATGTATGTTGTATGTAATTTTCCCAGAGGAAGTTCCCTGTAACTGGCCATTTCTTCTCAGCAAGATAAAATATCCTTTCAATGGTATTATTAAAAAAGTAAAGCCCAAACATTTTGTATATACATCCACTTCTTACTCTATTGTTTTGACATGAATTAAGTTTATTTTGCCCTGTTAGGTTGTAGGAAGGGGGCACGTAGAAAGCTATTTTGTTTTTAAATGTTCATTTTACATTTCTTCTGATTCAGAGTAGTCGCTAACCAATAYTTGCTTTTGGGGGAGTAGGTAGCTTTCATCCAGTATCCCGGACTGATTTGCTACATTTCACGAGGCATTGGCAAACAATCTCTTTCCTAAGAGCCAAATATAAACCACAGATCAGGAATTTCAAGAGATTAGAGACTTACAATGTCTTATTTGCATTGCTCAATTTAAAACATTTTAAAATGGGCCTGAGGGACTCTCACATAAGACAGTTATCACAACTCAACAAATGAAAGCACATAATCTACCTGCAGTAATCACGTGCATGTCCTGAGCCTCTCATGGCAGTAGAATGTTTATTCTATCACACTATTTTCTCAGGGCTAAGAATTTTTATGGTCCACAGGTCAGCTGATATGCAAGAACTCAGTCTCCCTAAATTAGAGGCCAACATGATGTTTCAGACTGAAAACCCTTGAAAAACAAAGTTTAGAGTGTTGGTTACATTACAGGGAGAGAGGGGTCTTCTGGAAACACCTCTGGAAACTTTCCTCTGAAGGAAAAGACTTTCTCAGTCTCCCTTCCTCCGATTCCTGCCCATGCTGCTATTGGTGCCTGTAGCCTAAGCTAGCTAATCARTTATAAGTCAAGCTGTTAAAACTTGAAGCAAAACTGTTCAGATTACATCACAAAAGTCAGAAACAGGTCCTTGATGCAGCCTTACCAGGTTCGTATCTATACACCAGCTAAGCAGCACATGGATTATTTTGAGCAATGCTAGCCAGAAACCACCATGCAGGACTGAATCAGTGAGCTCCTTGGACACCCAAATTGTTAGAGATCTTCATTTATTAAAGCAATATTAGCTGGTACCTGAGAATGGCATAAAATTATTTGTATGTGCTCTATGCCAGAAGATGCTTTTTATAGTAGCATGTAGAAGCCACATGCTGGCTTCCTTAGGTAAAGATTATGCCAGTACAGCACATTGCAAAACAGAGAACTGTTTAGAACTTAATTTACAAAAGGTAAGCCTTCAGCGAAGCCCCATTACTTCTCTGACTCTACATCACTCATCTTCACAGAGGATCACATGCATGGAATAGCTATACCTCAAGAATTCATTTTGAGTGTTTGTGTTGTGGAAATGATCTTTTCCGTTCAGCTATTTCACTCTCCTCTAAATCAGACTTCAATGGAGACATTTCACTGAGCATTTTTCCCTCTATAATCCATATTCCTGAAGGGCAGTTTTTGCTGACAATCGGACACCACCACTCACAATGAYCGAGTAAGCACACACACGTTCTTTAGCTGTGATAAAAAGTGCAATTACGGTGTTTTTGTCACCCCCTAAGTAAGCTTAAGCAGACAAAACTTGTACACCATGTACAGAGAAACTTTTCCAAGGCAGAAATATTTCAAATATTTTGTACATTACTACTACTAAAAATATCAACATAGGACCAAGATCATCTGGTCGTTGATTTGCCAGGCAGTACTGTTYATCACCTGAGACAAAATTTAGATGCATCTACATGCCTCAGATAGAGTACTATAGAGAACTAGGTGGCAGACAAAAATGTTTCAGCCAGAAGAATGTTAATTGGGTAATACAGATGCTTTTAATAACAGAATTTGATCAGTTTTCCTCTTGCCATTTAAAAAGAATATATTTAGACAAACTTCTATCACTGTTTGAGCAAACAAAAGCACACCGAGAAATAAAAGATGGCCAGAAGACTAGAAGTAACACAGAAGCCGTGACTGTTTCAATGAAACCAACCAACTTAGGAGAATGTGTGAGATATCCAGATGCAAGCGCTAGCCTTTTTTGGGCCGGGGAACACCAGATCAGGCAGGTAAGGCTCAGATCTCAGTCCAACGGTGCAGCCTTTACGTCAACCAACCATTACCGCCATCCCTTTTGATGTTGAGAACAGTGGGCCTTTTGCTTAAGCACTGACTGCAAGATTGGGCCACCGGTGTGTTTTGCCTTTCTCCTTTCTAAAGGTGCCTCTTTAGCTGTAATGCTAAACAAAGGCTCCTGGATTTCTTTAGTGAGGTAACAGAATAAATTCAATGAACTAAGGAAGTTACTAAGCCTTAAGTGGGCTCTTAAAGCTGTCTTGTTGTTTCTTAGTCACTGCCAAGAGGCAGGTGACCTGCATTTGTGATTTATTATGTTGCACTCTTTATGACCCTATCTGCAAGACTGCTTGTGTGCGCTATGGGTAATATCAGTTATAATTAAAGGGAGGATCTCCAAATACTACCTTTTAAAAATAACTTATAATAGGTCTGATCAAGATTTGCCTTACAAATAAGAGCTTTATAGTAAGCATTTACTTGGTTTACACCAGTGTTTTACTTAATTTTTAATGCCTTTTTATAGCAGTGACTAGACTTTACCTTAGATAATGGTACCTCTGTATAGGAAATATTTTAATRTTTTTACCAGTTTTTTTAATTTTTCATAGAATATAAATGTATATTGTAAGGCGAAAAATTCAACTTTGATGTAACAAGGTTATCACACAGGACCTATTTCTCCATTATACGATTTTGTAGTCAGCCAGTCTAGTTCTATAATACATTGGCCTTTGATTATAAATGTAAGCATGTGATAAAGGAGAATAAAACTTTATCGACAGCTAATACACAATGTAGCACAATATTCTCCATTGCTGCCTTAATCTCATAAAAGGAAGTCATATGTTTTTAATTTATATTCTAAAAAAGCCAAAAAAACAGAGCATCCTTTGACTGCAATTTTGTGTTGTTAGAGGACTTAATATTAAACCAAATAAGTTAGCATYCAACAGGTTCACTTCCAAAGCAAGAGACCACATTGCAGTTTTCAGGAACAAATTTTCACAGGAGTTCAAAACTTGCCACTAGTAAAGAATGTTCTCCAGAGTGCCCCAGTGACCAAAAGTGTCCAAACACAGCCACCACATTTTCATGCCTAATTCCATTAATTGTGCAATCTGCAGGTCCCTTTGCCTATTTTTTTTCCCTTTTTGTATGTCTTTGGTTATCTGGGGGAAATGGCATTTCAATTTTATTTTTTGAAAGGGAGATACCCAAATGCTTGTGTGTGTAATTAGAAACCACTACATTTCTTATAAATATGGATGTGTGTGATGTGTGCTGGTCAACTATAATTACAATGCTGATAGAGATGGTGAATGTAAAGTATTGTCCTCATTCCTCTGTCTTTGTGTGATCAGTGTAAATAAGAACTGTTTTAAGCTGTGCTTTAATGTAACAGATTATTCCAATATTGTGTATAAAATTATTTAAATTAATAAATAAAATCTGACAAATATGCACACAARAGTATAAAGAATAAAGAGTCTTATGTAGCAAGAATGTAGTTAYGGCAGTCTCAATTAAAAGCTGCAAYGAAAATTCTGCTCCGTTGTCAATATTATTGCCAACGGGGGTATACCACCTAAAGCTTTACAGTGATGGCTGGCCCTTGGTTCTGCAGACATCTCCCCAGGGGTGGGACACTTGCTCAGGGACAGCACGTTTCTGAAGCAGGACTGCTTAACAGGAATGTGGAGAGGCCTCCAAAAGCCCGTCTTGATCTCACTCTAAAAACTGGAAGTCACTTAAAAACAACATCCCCAAAGCAGGCACTCAACATACCACTCAACCTACAGGAGACAGTTCACATCTTTAGTGTCCAGTTAGTGCAAGGAATAAGTTAATTTCTACATTTCCATTCCTTTCCAGAATGTAATTGCAGTAATGCAATGAAGCTCTCCAACCACACATTGAAAGAAAACAATCAAAACCTTTTAGAAACATGAATCTGTCTGAATGCACGGAACAGAAGCTGCAATTCCCCAAGGCTAAACTGTTACCCTTTTGGTAAGCAACTCCTGTTGTCTATATTCTTGTTAAAAACACCATAATTAATAATAGCCATAATAGCATTATTCTTAATTTATAGATCAGCCAGGAAGTCTAAAGAGGACAAGTAGATAGAAAGGATTTTTTACTACAGCTTAAACCATTTTCTTATCATTGTTCCATGCAGAACATCTCAAAATTATGGGAAGCACTATTATCACACAAGGGTACATTTTACTAGGGAATCTTGATTGTCTACCAAATACAAAATTTCATATTTGTCAGACACAGAGACTAAACTGCTTCCTTCAGCTTTTTTTTCTTTTTTTAAGAACACATCTCAGTGTTATTTTTAAGCTATGCCATTGTTTCTCTTACTTCCACGAAGGTTAGTAGAAGAATATAAACATGATTTAAGTTTTTAATATAATTCTGAAAGTTTGATTAATGAAATTGTATGTCAATGTTTAATAATGAAAAACGTTTAAAACTACAGATTAGTGTTAAAATCAAAGCTGAATCATTTTAGAATACTTCAAGTGTTTCATGAGAGTTTCTTTTAACCTATTTTGCTATTTAACAAAAGCCTCTTTACAAGATTCTCAATTTTCACTTCTCTTCATCCTCCTGTTTTACCCTCCCATTTACCATGACTTCTGCATCAGCTTCAGTCAGTTAGTAAGTTCCTCAACTCAGCATTAGCATACTATTAGGAAAGTGAAATTAGACAGAGCTTACTTAAAACAGAGGAATGTTGTCCTCCTGAAAGTATTACAGAAATCAAGTACCTTGTTTGCTGTTGGCTAACCATATTGTCACTTCTGTTATTCTTCTAACTTGCTCTAAAAGAGGGAGGCACTTTTAAGTTATGGCCTTTTTCAACTCCCCAAAAAGAAGAGGCATGTTAGGTACTGATGACACTTGTTTTAGTGGAAAAGAGAAATGCCAGGAACAGTGACGCTACACTTTACCTCTGATTCTTGCAAATAAACATGAAATTTCAATTTGCCCTCTTTTACCAGAGCTAATACTTACAACCTAAGTAAATTTAAAATGCAAAAGCACTGCAAAACCTTAATACCTTGAGAGAAAACTGAAGGCCAATGTCAAAATACGTCTGGTTCTTTTCTCTTCATAACACAAATCAACAATGCTGCTAAAAAGTTAGGGCATTACACTCATGTAAATCCAAAGAGGATGGAGAGAGAAAAACAGATGAAGTGTTTAAAATAGTAACTACCAGTAGCAAACACTGCTTGCTTCAAAAAAGTTCGGAGACCAGTTTGCCCCCTGCCGACCCCCTACCCCCAAGCTACAAGCATACCGCTAGAATTGGCAAAAAAAGGAAATACACACTTGCATAATCCAAACCACCCCATAATTCCAGCAATAAATCAGTGTAGTAATTGCTAAAGAACGGAAAKGCCCTCTGTTTCCCCAGCTGTAAACAATGATAACACCAGCATATCTATGTAAAGTTTTGTGAGACCTTAAACAGAGCAGAGCAATGGAATACGCCAACCAAATATTAGAACCCTTCATGCATATATAAAGCTGACTAACACACAAAAACCACAGACTACTGCACTTGAGTTTTTCATCTGCTTTTTAYAACATTAAGCTTTTTGACACACTGGAAGGAGAGGCACAGCATGTTACTCATCCTGACAACAGTAAAATAACTGGGTAACRTTTTGTCTCCATTAAAGCAGTTAAGGAGCACGTAAACACACAAAGCCATTAAAGAGATCTGAAAGGTGATTTCAATGTCACTAAATTGTGTCAGTGGAAAAAAATGACTGTTCAATTTATTCCCTTTGACTACATGGCACGATTAAATACTTCTTACGTTTCTAAAAAGTCAAATTGGTTTGGATGACAGGTTCCTGAATTAAAAAAGTTGAACACTGAAAAAACTCTCTTATGAGTATGTTTCATACTTTGATTTACGATGAATCATATACCTTCAGCTTATTATCCTTATACATTATATAKTCTTCATATTATCAGAACATAAGCCCCACTAATTTATTTGGACTCCCAGTCATTAAACATAATTTTAGTTGTGCTTGGAAGGAAATATTTCCAAGCAATTATTGCTGATTCTGTGATTAAAAAAAGCATGGAAGTGTTCAAATTCTCATTTAAATATAAAGAAAAGTGATATGAAACAGTGATATAACTTTCAAATGCTTCTATCATTTCAAAACAACCAGAGGGCATATTTTCCCAAAGGAAGCCCCAAGTGCACAATCACAGGAAGACTCATTCTGGGCAAAAAGTGGGCTAAAAATAAAAATTCTTTAAGATAACTCTCACATTCTTTAGGGAAAAAAAGACTGCTGTCTCATAGTATCTTTGCCAGCTACCATATGGAAGCGATTAGACTTAGTGATGCAATAAGACTTCATTGCATTAGAGATGTAGAGTGTTTAGATTTTCACCAACTTTCTAAGTGAGACGCTGCTTGATATGTTTGTCTGCTCTCTCAGCATTAGTCCAAAGGAATAATGAAAGGTCATTCCATGCAATGATCAGATACCTAGAAATGTGCAGTCCTGTCATAGGATTTACAATGACCACTAAACTCAACTGAAATCTCTCCTAAATTCTGGAAAGAAATTCACTTTAACCTTCTTTTATTACATCTTTGGTGAAGAATGTTATATTCAGTTAAGGGTTTGAAATCATTAAGGCGGCAAAAGCTCTTTAGCTCTGAAGGATCTGCATTTTATGTGCTTCTGCAAGCAACTTTGGCAATCTTTTCCAAGTAAACCATCTGCTGATACCTACTTCCTCTTATTCCATTTTAGTCATATGCCTGCTTTCTTACTGTTATTTTCTTCAGCACTATTTCCAAAGTCRCCTACAAATCTTAGGTGTTTTTTAGTCCTCTTCTGAGGTCTAAAGTCACAGAGTAGCTTCTTTTTATCTTTATCTTCATAACATCTTCATAATACTTCCTAATAAGAATGTGTTATCATGCCATTTCCAGACAAGACTTAGGCAGATAAAGTTCCAGATCTGCAAGAAGACCTAAGTACCTTGGACGTTTGTCAGCCCACAAGGACAATCTCAAAAGTCCAGCATCTCCTCTAAGAGACCTTCCTTTCTGAGAAGGTTTTCCCCCCACCACGCATTATACAGAATGCTTACCGCCTAACTCAGTGTTGTAGGTTCTTGGAACTAGGTGCCTTGGGACACTAAATCCCTTCACGGATCTTGCCCTCAATTATTTGACCAAAGTTGCAAAAAGCGATAATTGATCTCTCAAGCCCAAGTGCCAAACTCACAATATCCCTGTGTAATACAGACCAAGAAAAGAATGGCTAGTAACAACTCTTCAGCTAATGTATAACTGCATGCAGAACTGAATCAAGTACGCATCCATATATTTAAAGTGTTGGCAATTCAAAAGATTAAGTTTGAATTTAGGAAAAGAGGATAATATTTTAAGAGCGACTACTATGGTTTTCTTAAGTCAATATGATTTTTCCTATGTTATCTCAGTCTATTGCCTAACCGTTTCCCATAAACTCATCTTTATACTCTTGCTACTAGATTCTTTGGTGGGCACTTTGGTCAGTGCCCACTATGTTCCTTCAGAACACTTGAATAACACCACATCATAAGTTTTTAGGTCCAGGCAGCAACTGCATCCAAATATTGAATGCTTTTCACTGAAAAGTATTCTGGAATATATCAGACTATGTTGTCCACTGGAATCCTGAAGCACAGGCAAGGAATCAGCCTTCTAGTCTTATAAAAAGCTCATTAGTTTTAACTAGCAAACTCAGCAAGCTCAGCCAACAATGAAAACAGAGTCAGCATGGATCTCATTAAAGGAGCAATACCATTTACATAAACATGCACAAAAAAGTTCCTGAAGAGAACAATCATCATATCTTCCACTTGCAGATTCAAAACCAACTAATGCATTCTAGAGTTGCATAAAGTTGATATCTACCCCAAAAAACCTTTATGCCAAATCCAAGTAGAATCTGCATGGCTGCTTCTATTTCAAATTGGAAAACACCAGCTGCAGGCAGATGTACAAACAGAATGTGATGAGATGTAACAGAAATATACACAGCTGGCACCATGACTGAATAAATTATTGTGCTAGATTGATTATTTTCAGAATCACATTTGCAGGGTAATCTGCCTCTTTCATAGAAAATTCATTTTCTTCCGACTTAAATATTAAGTTTTACATGCTTTAAAAATACAGAGAGAGACAGTGTCCTATCTAGGCATTACCTACCTAAAGGCAGGAAATAAGCAAGAAATGTTCCAACCTCAGGGACAGAATTGCGTGTTCATACCACTGAACACTAAGCGGAATATGTATAGAAAGCCAAAATTCAAAACAAACATTTCAATTGAAAACAAACATTAAAAAAAATTAAGCCAGGAAATGTCCAGCTTGATTGCCTTGCATCAACAAGGCCAAGCAGAGAGGGAAAAGCAACAAGCCAGAAAAGAACTAAACCAAAATATCCAGCATTTGAGAACTAAAARGGTTTTCCTTTTATTTCTTCTACCATTAAAGTCAGATTAAAAATAGCTGAAAGACAAAAATAAAATAGTTTTGACGTCTACCCATCACAATTCAAGTTTAGATCAGTCAATAGTGCTGTTATGAAAGCAACTGTTTTGGCTTTTACAGAGCTCAAGACCTAAGCTGCTCTGCCTTCTCCATTTATGGGAATGAAATAATCGCAAAGAGCAGCTTTTTTGAAATCAAAACAATAGGTTACAAGTGAAATATTCTAGAGGTTCTATCTAGAATATGTCACTTCTGAGTGACAGCAGTTCCCACCATGTGGGGAAAGCAGGTACTCTTGGGATGTCTCTCAATGCARAAGAGTTCTTACTTGCCTTTCTCCATCTATGTTTTATATGTTGGGTTGAACCTGAAGATTTGTCATGTGTCATAGCATAAGGGAGCTGTGACTTTTGTAGAGAGAATTTGAACTACTGAACAGCAAAGATATAAGCTGCAGAGGAATGCAGAAGTTCTTGCAGAACTGAAATAACTACAGATAGCTCAATTTTCAAACAGGTTTAATTCTATAGCTTAAAGCCTCCTAAATTGCCTTGTAATCCCAAAGTATTTTTGAAAGTGATGAAAACATGAAGGGTTAAGTAAGGACAGCTCCTTATTCAGAGATTTCAGCAATTCAGAATCTTGACACATCTTGCAAACACTAATAGGATATGTATTTGCAAACACTGAAAGAATTAAAAGGGTAAGAGACACCAGAATAAGACAAGGAGGGACAAGTAGCAAAATAATTCTTTACAGGTACACTTGATTGATTCATGTTTCAACAGAATGGCTAATCACAGTAATGGACCTCTCAAAGTATCTTAAAAACAGTGGATGTGTAGAAGTTAAATAGTATCATTACTACATCTGCTTAGATTTTAATAGTGCTGATTGTTCTTTTTCAGATCATTAGATCTTACACAATGACAATTCACATTGTCCTGGATAGAAATTCAGCCATACAGATCCACAGCCCACTTGACATTCACAACTAGGCTAGCAAGCAACAGGGAAAAACAAATATTGGCAAGAGGAAGACAGGTAAATCAAATGCCTCTTTAGTCTTCAAGAATTTCTATTTTTTCTCTTGGTTGGGGAACGTCACSTATATTTGAAAATCTTTGCAGATAAACTGTTCTTTTTCTTTTTTTTTGTTGTTTATGCTGTTATGGCAGAAAGGGAGGAGTAACCAATTACTTAAATACTTGAAATATTTATTAAAGCAGTATGTTTGTTACTGTATTTGAAGTTAGATGATCTTTACAAACATGTGAATGCATTTCCCATTCATATACAGAACAGCTCAGAGCTTCAAATTTCAAGCATCTGGAGTCTCAAGATCAAAAAGGAAAAACTGTCAGATTTTTTAAGGGAAGGAGTGGAATCTATTGTTCACAGCTCTTTTCGCTAGCACAGAGAACAGTCCAACTCTCTGACCAGATATACTAAGACTGCAAGCAAACTTTTTTCTTATAAAAATCAAATTTCTGTATGAGCTTCATTTCTGACATCATCTAACTACAGCGCAGAAGAATTTTAATTCACATAGGCATCACTATTCTGCTTTTGATCTGCTCTAGTTTGTTGCCGTGTTGATTTTGCTTTTCTAGTTTGTCATGCTGCAGAAACATCACTGTTGTGTTTACATCCAATGATGCTGTCAGCTCAAAATGTTTCCTTCATTCACTCCAAAACATTTTTCTGATGTATTCTGAGCCCATTTCCTAGTCTGATGCAATCTTATCCTAAAGAAAAGTAGCTTGTTCCTCCAGTGCTCAAACCACAAAGGTCAGTTTAAATCTATGTGACCTCCTTGCGAGGACCTGGGCTACTCACACAAGCAAGCACTGCCATTTGGTGCTCTTTGTTACACTTCTGATATCTCCACCATGAAACATGAAAGGAAACTCTGAACAACGYGTGCTGCAGGATTTACTCTTCTAATTCCCACCTACCACTTTTCATCCTTTCCTTCAGGTTTCATAACAACATCACCCGGAAGGGACAACAAAAGCAACTTACACCAAAGCCAAATGAGGTATCACACTGACTGCAAAGTCAGAACTACCCCAGAAAACAAGGAAGCTTTTTGTTTATGTAATAAGTAAAACATTTCCTCAAGATTGCATTTAAGAATACAACTTGAGCCACTGAAGAGATGTGGGTGTTGGGGTTTGATTTGATGCAGACATAGAAAGCTACTGGAAGAAAAGGTGCCCCCAGCCCCTTTATAAAGCACTTAGGAGTCAGTAGCACTGGTGCAAGATGCAGGAGACCCAACATTAATTCTCCCCTTCTCATGGTTTGCAATAAAGAACCAAAAGAAGGCAATAAAGAAATAAAATATCATGTAGATGCCTACACAGTGTCTGTGGACATGTTTGCACATTTTGATGTACAGTTATTTCCCAAGGAAGTAATAATTAAGACAAGAGAATTACACATAAAAGTATCCTTCGAAAAGGAGAACTTAATACGCTGATGTCTAAAACAATGCAGTACAACACAATCACAAACACAATTACAGCTTGTGGGGTTTGTCTGGGAACTAGAGTTCAGAGAGCATTTGCATATTTCTTCTCTCAAATGGAAATTGTTTGGACTGTTCCACATTTCCTGATGGAAGACATGAATCTTTGTCGCAAATCAAAATCAAATCTGAAACACATCCCTGAAATGTAGAGGCTATCAAAAAGGAACATTTTGATGTCAAGACAAGCACAGAAGTTTTTACACCAGAATTGCCTTCTTGGTTTTATATTTAATTTACATTAAATTGGCATTTACTGCAGTCCTAAGTCAAACAAATGATTTAAGGTTAAGGGCAAACTAAACCCTGCTGCTCTGTTTGATATTAAAAATTAGAGTCAATTTAATTACTACATACATATAAGTCTTTGATGCAAATACTGGTCATAGACAGATGCTGCTATTTTACAAATGAGTAATATATTTTTTTCTACTCTGCTTTTGAATAAATGTACGTATCCTCTGAAAATTTGTTCCATGTTACTCAAGACACAAACTGGAAGGCTAAAGAGCACCAATACCTACTTCCCTTAATTTCTCCTTACACACACAAGGCCTATAAATTCATCTCTTAAATGATAGAGAATTTTCTAATTTGCTTTTAACAAGACATTTCATGCAAAAACGTATGGTGAAGCCATTGATTTCCATTTCAGTAAAGATTTAATTCTCTGATTACACAAAGAGAAATCAATTTTAACCAAAAATATGACACTGAAAAGATTTTTCTTTCAGAAGGCATCAATTTTTGTGTTTTATTAGTTGCAGTCACTGAGGTTTTGAGAAAAACAGAACACAAATTAAGATACCTACATTAATAGTGAAACATTTCAAAATGAAAAATCCATTTTTTGTGATTTCCTTCCTGCTAAACCAAAAAATAAATCAAGCAGGGAATACTACGGTCAATAATTTAATTYCTGATCATAAATTGTCCACAGACTGGCTTGTAAATCAACACTTGAAGTTCAAGGTATCTTACCAATTGACACACAATACTATGTCTGATAAATTCATGAGATTAATGTTCAGAATTAGGTTTTCAGCTTTATCCAAAAAGCATTTGCTTTCCACAAATACTAACATGAAAATTATTGTTTCTGAAGATATTTCTGCAAGCGACTATTTGCTATAATACTAACAAACGTGAACATGAAGGCTTGCAAACAGAGCACAACTAAAACTGACACTGTGGTCCAAGTGGTAATTCATGAACAACTTTGGGAAGTATTTGCTCAGCTGTACCCTCACAATTCACACAGCTAGGCTACTCAGTTTTGCAGTTTGATTTTTGGCCCTCATACCCAACTGCACTGCTCATGTTCACATCTCCACGGCTATAGAGGAGTCTTTTTCCCTTGAGAACTTCCACATTGCAAACATCTGCACTTACACTTCCAAAAAAATCACTGAACATTGCATCAAGTTTCGTAACAGGCTACTTCATTCTAACATATAGAACACCTTTTATGATTAAATGACTTGGGTATATTCAGGTGACTTGCTCCTTCCACACTGAGTACGCACTGCTGCACCACTTTTGCTGTAAAGCCACTTTTGCAATTCCCTGCTTCTGGGCAGTTGAGCAACTCATCAGGGCCAGGGAAGAAGTCAGAGTACCTTCATGTGGAGTCTTAATTGTGTGAATTACAAACAAGCTGATTAGGATTTTCCTAGCAACTAGCATTACTGACATAGGACCATTTCTTCTTTAATTCTCCCCAGGCCTGTTGTAGCTGACCCTTCACCACCTACAGCATATTAGCCTAGTTCATGTGGGAATTCCTCATTAAAGAGGCCTTAGACTGATTACACCTCTTTTTTTTCTAGATTGTTTGGCTTCAGTGAACATAAGTCAGGAAGAATTAAGGCCACATTTGACCTATTGGCTCCTAGTTTGACTTGAAAGATCAAGAACAGAGTGATAACATGTTCAAACAGGTTGTTGTCTTTTTAGTTCAGTGTAATTATTTCAGCAAAAAGAAAAAAAGATCTGTGAGAAGGAAGAAATATTCATAATCTGAGTGCTTCAACTTAGCAGTTCCAATCCAGTTTGTGCAAGTATTTGTTTTTGTAATTTGTTCTTTAAAAAGGATTTTCATACAGAACTAAGCTTGCAAAAGAACTTGGCTGGCTACTTGTCCTTTAAATAATGAATCCAAACCATGAATTGTTTATTGTATAAACTGGACAAAAAGAAAGGAATATTTCTAAAGAAGGGTTCATAACAGCATACTCTGTGCTGCTTTCAAAGGACGATTATTCACAGACTTGTGACCTACACAAATTATTTCCTTATTAAAAGATGCATGTGACATCTGCATATTCACTACAATGACTGACTATACTATTGTTAAATAAATAAACCCTACTCTGGGCATTTTTCTTAGCTATGCATAATAGTTCATCTTGGACATACCAGCAACGAGTAGCTTTTCGTTAAGCTATCCTCTGAAGACGTAATAACCAGTTTTAAGATCCCAGTAGATATGAGCCATGCACAATAACCTGACAGCAACAGATTGCTTCTAAGGCTAGTGGTTATATTGCGTTGCAGCAGATGCCTGAGGAAAGAACAACAAAACCTAAAAAACCCCACAATACTATTTCCCAAATCACTAATTAAGTTTGACTGACAGTTTTGTTTCCCTGTAAAAATATAAGAATACCCAATGCTAATATTTTGGGGTTATCATCCAGTAAGTATTTCCTGGAAAGTACATAAATCATTTTAAAAGCAAAATCTTCAGATGCAGAGAGTCTAGAGATCAAGTCTCTCATCCCAGCTGACTACTCCAACCATTACATGCTATAGTACAAGCAGTCCTTCCCAGGCACTGTTTGCCAGAATTGTAAGTCCTATTCAGCTCTCTCCTGGAAAGAYGACAGATTGCAGAGCTGCGCTGGACTGCAATATGCGTTTGCGGATTTGAGTTGAAAGGCCTATGATTTTGGACACATTGCTGTGCTAAGCATTTCTACCTTGGTGACAAGCTGTGTGGTATGCTGGCTATTTCGGAATACAAGTCACCTATCTTTTCTCATATGCTGTATATGGGWTCCTTAATTCTGGACACTGAAAAGAAACAAACAGGCAACTCAAATCTATGCTTTGCCTGACCCTGACTCAGGGGAGAGGGAAAAAAAAAAGTGAATGTTATTCTTACTGAGACCTCAGCTTGGCCCAAAGGGAACAGGATGGGGAAAAATCAGTTTGTTTTTCCCTCATGCACATAGAAACTGAATTCTGCAGTCCAAATTCCATGATACTGTGGAGCTGGAAGCTCAACGTAACAGTAACGCCACATTTCTAGGTGCCAGGGAATTGATCCAACATGGTATTCCAGATTCCTTGCTGTTGCATGAATTTGATTTCCAAAGGAATGGCTTGCTCAAGCTATGTTTGAGAAGCATTGCCAGTCATAAACGTATGTCCCAGAACCACCCGTATTTTATTCTCTGAGTGGCACCTGGTGATCAGCTGAAATGGGATCTCTCTCTGACATACACACAGATCACCATAAACATGCAATAGAGAGGATAACATTGGTCCATTGGTGGAAAAAAAGCACTTGGATATAGCCCAAACAACAACAAAACAGTTATACACAACACAAAAAAGATAAAATCTGAAAATGACAATTCACAGGATGTTAACATCAAGAGGATGAAAACCAGCAAAACTRGGAAAACTTGTTCATGCATCCACAGTTAGATGAACATTTGCTCATGTATCTACAATTAGAGAACTCTTAAAAGTAATCTCTAGGTGGAAGTGCAAAATTACACACTGAAATGAAAGACTGTTCATATACAGATACATATATAGACTTAAAGTAACAATTCAAGCATTTATATCTTAAAAATGCTTTTTGTTTCAGAGATCTATTCGCAGTGGTTATTTGACTCAAAAGATACTATTTTGACCCTTGAAGAGTAGATCAGGAGATTACAGGATTATGTGTGGACCAAAACCACACTAACCTTGTAGCAACTACTTCGGAAAGCAACATTAAGGCAGTACAGTAAGAAAGACTTCAAGAATAGAACCATCACCTAGACACAAAGTTAGTAAGATATTTCTCACTGATGTTTTTGAATTACCTTAACTTAAAATTGAGCAAATCAGTGGGACATGAAAAGAACATCTATTTAAGGGAACTTTACTTCAATATCCTATGGTCTGAATAACACTGTTAACAGAAATTACATAGAGAAATCACTTACATGTAGTATTCCCTACAACAAGAACTTTGTCTCAAAGCAAATCATGTACTATTATTCTTTTGAACATTAATGAACACACAAGAATAGCAGGAGCCACACGCTCTTGTACTGGGACTGCCAAAATTCTCCTTTCCCTTCTGACAGAAGGATACTAGATGCTCCACTAAACAGTACTTTTAACATTGTTACCAGAAGAGAGAATTTTGTGAAATAGCACCAGCCACAAGGCATTACTTGCCATTAAAACAATCTTAGTCAGTAGTACTGCACATGATCAGTAGTACTGCACGTACTACTACTATTATACATAGGAAGCCTATTCACCAAAGAACAGGAAAGTCAAACAAGTTTCAATAATGGAGAACACCACACATGTTGGCACTACCTTTTAAAAGGCCTAAAGCAGCTTACCTCCACAGGCAACGGGGCTCTGTACTGCTGACCATACACATAACACACATTACCCATTACTCAGTGTTTATCTGCTTATAAAACCTCACTGCTAGAACAGCTGAAGCTCCTAATTTGCAGAGATTGATCTRTGTGCCAACTGCTTTTTATTTCATTGCCAAGCATCTTTCCTTTCTCTGTGCTTGCAGCTGAGCAACTGTTGCTTATGAACAATGTAGGCCACCTTAAAAACGTGAAGACATCTATTTAATCTTTAAATCAATAAAATTATTTTAAACCTAGTTATCCTACACATTTTTCTACATCTGGACTGTAAATTCTTTGAGTATTTTACTTCTGATCTTCTGCCACAAACGACAGTACTGATAGCGAATGCCTAGGTATAAGATAGTAGAGTTTAAGGATAATTTTCTCCTTTTCTAAAATCAATGTTTTTATTCCCTAAATAATTTTTCTTCCTTTTGAAGACTGACAGAACATACATCTTGCAAAAGATGTTTCAATTTGTCAGGATAAAGTTTATGACCCAGAGAAAATTCCACCCACTGATCAATGCAAATAAACACATACACACATTACACAAAGGTGCATGGAAAGAACAGAAAGTCAGAAAATCTCTAAGATCAAAAGATCCCTATGTGTCATTATGACCATTAACAACTTCCAATTCAACTGTTAACTAAGGAGCTCAACTAAAAGCTTATATTRGATTTAGCCCCAAAAGCAGACCACTGACATGGAAATAAGACTACAGTTCTGACATGTTATAAGAAATAAAGCCTATGAACTGGAATACAGCAACCATCTGAGAACATCAGCTTCCTCCTGAAGAAAGTTTGACAAAACCAGTCCATAACAGAGCAAGCCTTCATCTCCAATGTTATTGCCATCTCACAGGCAGATAGTAATTGCCACAAACCTGCCAGGACACCCAGTGTTGCATCAAGTGACAAATTTGAGTGAAGAAATTCACTTTAAAATATTAAAGTTTAAAATAATACCACACAATAATGTTGCTTCATTCCTATATTTATAAGGGGAAAAAAAGAAGCACTAAAATAGAATACTAATAGATCAAAAGATCTCACTTTTAATGACTATTGACCTCTTCACATCACTCAGTTCTGGGAGACTAACCTGAAAGATTCCCTACAAAACACCTATTCTGCTTATGGCGCAAGAATGACCAAATAGAGAGGTAGCATTTTGGTAGATGTCTAGGAACACCTGGCTCAAAGGATATTTTGCATGTGTGTGGCCCAGTTATACAGAAAGTTCATCTTTCTCAAAGTGCAGTATAAGGAAATAGGAAAAGCTGCTCAACAGATAATTAAAGGGAAGCTTATCTTGAATCAAAGCCTATAATAAGTATGGGTGCTTTGCTGGCACCCAAATAGACATGTAGCAAAACAGTTTCCTGACTTACTTCCAAACTATGCATYGAAAGAACCACAGATGAGAATTTCTCAGCCTGAGGTGAAACAGACACTGCAAGATAATGGATCTTGTCCCATTTTTAATTCCTAGAATGGATTGATTTTTTGGCCACTCACTGTCTTCATTAGAGCTGTGGCCCCGAGAGCTGAACAACATTAAGCCTTCCGTGTTCTGCTAAGAGGTCACTGACAGCTTGCCCTAAGCTCCAGCTCTCAAGTATTAAACCTGATAGTAATAAGTACTCCGGATTTAACTTTAATGCCAAGTTTTAATTCTGCTGTAACCATGCTTTCACCATTAGAGATGAAATTTTGGAAGGGGACAAAGGTGTTCACAAGAGCTCCATGGTGAGAAACATGGATTTCAAAGCATTTCACATAGCAAAAGGGGAGCCATCTTCATGAACGTGCAGCAGGAACCATGTTAGGCCACAGTGCATGCTGTCTGGTGTCAGCTCTGTCAGCTAGCGCTAAGACTGTCCTTGGCTGCACTGCATCTTGCTACAGGTACTGCCCTGCCCACCTTCTCAGACCGCCAGCTCTGCAACCTGTGTATGAGCTTCCCAGGCTACTTTACTCAAAATGATTCAAATCGCGTACACCATTTAAACCATTTGTAGTTCATTTTGTCTAGGATAAGTAAGGGAGCAGTCCCATGAGAGAAAGGTAACCTGCCACAGGAGGGAAAAAGACCAGAAGAAAGTTGTCACTGGAAGAGGACACGTGGACTAGTACGGATAAAGTAAGAGAAAGTTTTTCAAAAAAGTACTTCTACAGGTAAGATTAATATTAAAGCAGATGATTACAGCATTCAAAGAACATGATAATTAAGCAGAAAGGCAGCAAAATGGTTTTAGGCTATGAATCTCCTTGAAAATACTTCAGAAGCTTGAGGAACACAGTATCTGAAATAGTGATTGTAGACTAATTCCAGGCTYCAGCCAAACTCGTACAGCAGTTTTACCAAAACTAAGTGCTTAAAGGTAGGGGAGGAGAAGATCCTAGAGAGGGCTTTAGGGGCAGTCCATGAAGGAAAATTCATACAAATTAGGTTAAAGCGGTTTATTAATCACTAAGTCACAGCCTGGATGGAAGATGGAAAGTAGCAGGCAGAGTGAGAAACAATCCTTTTAGTCTTTTGAGCAATGGGTTGGATGTGCCCAGTTAAACAGAGTTGGTTCAGCTATGCTGAGGCTCAAGACTTACCTTAACACAAGACAAGAGGTAAGAGATGAGACTAACGCACAGAGAAGCGGATTCAAAAGCCATCAGCTGAGACATGACAGTTGAATATCACATCATCTAGTGACAAGCAGTAGATGGGAAAAGAAAYAGAGTTGTGAAGGACTCCCACAAAGAAGGAAATGCTGAAGGAGCAGAGAGCAGCAACAACCACATTGTGCAAAGGGAAAAAAGTCTATTGATAAGGCAGTACTCAACAGTTTAAAGTTTCCAAAAGAACAAAGGAGAATAAGAACAAGTAAGGACAAGTATCAAATATGATGAATACGACCCTCAAATAAGTGGGAATTCAAAAGTGAGCACTGCTGGTTGTAAAGAAAAAAGTTAAAAGCATGTTTTAAATTCTAGAAGTAATTCTAAAAGAATGAGCAAATTTTCAGACATTTTACTTGATATACACACAAAACAGTGTCTGGCCAAACACTCTCACTTGCTAGTGCAAACACCTACTCACTTTTCTTACAAACATTATCACTGTACTGATACCTGACAAACACATACATTAAACAGAAGGAATCTGCAAGCTCTGTATATTGCTTCCCACCCCCCAATCACCAAACATGACGTAAGGAAAGACAGCATGAATGCAGTAAGATTCAGAACAAAGCTTAAAACTTTCCATAAAACATTCTACAATCTAGGAAAACTCAGATAAGGATCCACATTTGCAAGTTGCAAGTTTGAGCCTTAAAAAGAGCTGGGTTGATTTTATAAATTATGCGAATACCAAATTTGACTTCAGGATTCAGTTGGCACAGGCCCATTCCTAATGGGATGGTAAGTTA
The DNA here is from genome assembly GCF_003343035.1 of Apteryx rowi. Classification (NCBI taxonomy): domain Eukaryota; kingdom Metazoa; phylum Chordata; class Aves; order Apterygiformes; family Apterygidae; genus Apteryx; species Apteryx rowi. The sequence goes on along the minus strand of NW_020449196.1, from coordinate 713,707 downwards.
GGCTAAGAATTGACTTTATAAGAACTTTCTTGATTTTCCATTTTTGGAGAAGAACAGACTGTTTTTCAGTTTCTAGTTGTCTCATCCGAGAGATTGGCAAGAGAAGCTTACGTGCCTACTGGGTGCAAATGCACCTACCTAGACAGGCCAAAAGCCTGCATCAACATTGCAGTGGCTTAAAATATATTTAAAAGAAACCTAGGAGTTGCCAACCATATCTTTAAATCATTAAGTTACCCTCTTGGTCTGTTTTGCTCTTTCCCTTTTTGCTAAGCATGTTATAGAGCAAATAACTGAATGTACCTACTGCACTGACCCTGTATCCCTTGAACTGTTTTGTTCTTTATTTTTAAATCTATTTATTTAAAAACTAAACCTGAAATATTAATATCCCTCCTAGGCATGTAGAATAAAGTATTCTTTGTTATCTAAGAACAGAATGAGCTGTTTTCTACTCATCTGATTTGATGTTTTTGTCCTTGCAATAGGTCAGTTCAATAGTTCACATTTTCCACTGACTTTTCAATGCTTTCTGAAGCTCAAATGACATTACCCTTTAAGTACATGAGGCTACTGTCATCAAGAAAGAGGTAGCACAGAAAAGTCACTGAATACAAAGCTAAAATACAATTAAGCAACTAAAAAGTAAAAAAGGAATKGTGATCAACCAATTTCGCTCCCATTCACCCTTTCCATGCAGAGCCCTACTAGAGATGTATCTGCTCTGACATTCCTCACAATACAAGTTAGCACAGCAGGCAAGTTCAGGGCACAAAGAGTTCAGCTCAGGTTCTATTTTGTTTGCTTTCAGAGACAGTAGTCCCACATACGACAAGACCTCAAAAAAACCTACCACCCTTTGCAGGGGTTTTGCTTTAGGCAATATCCCCTGAAATATCTTTTTTTAGGCACCATCTAGGACCCATCCCACAGACTTTAGAGTTATTTCAGTTTCCTATATTAGAGACATATTTAATTTTTCTCTGCTTCTGAGATAGAGCTCATTACAAATCAGTTTTCCCTGCTTTTTAAAATTAATTATCAATATCTTTCATTGCTTCTACCCATCAGTGATATCGGCACTACTTCCAGGAATATCTTCAACCCAGGTACATGTCCTGTAGCTACACCAGAATACACATTTTGGATTATTTTCTTCTTTTAAAATTTAACTCCATAAAATTAAAATCAGAACTGGCCAAATAAGGGCCTCATAATTTAACAAAAAATAGCTTATGGGCTAAATATTTTGTCAAATAAAGACAGTAGTTTTAAGCAAGAAGTTAAAGCTTGTCTAAAAGACTAAGCTCTCCCAAAACATTATTTCAGAAATTGTCTTTATAAGAAAGAAAAGAAATTTTATCATCTTTTTTTCTTTCCAAAGCAGGGGAAAGTATTTACTGACCTGTTCCACATAAAATTTTGTTTCATTTTCAAAAAAAGTCCTTTTATGTATATTTAATAGATAACTTGTGCTCGTGTACATAAGAGGGAAATGTTATGGAAAGTACAGCTGATAGAGTAAATTAAATGGTTTTATTGACTGGGTCCTGAGGTCCCTTAACTCATGCCGCAGTCCCATTTCTGGGCCAAAACCAAAATTATGACCTACAAGGACTTATATTTAACTGCACACACAAAACTGTTCCATAAAGGTTTTGATCCTGTTCACAAAAAAATCAGTAGGAAGCTATTGCTATTACACTTTAGTGATTTCTCTTCTACTTGTATAGGATTTGAACCAGCTTTGTACTCACAATTCAGGTTTGCATCATCATTATTTAAATCTATCTGGCATATTTCCTTTATAAGTCAAAATGATAAATAAGAATCCCAGAGACAGACTGGGAGACATTCCCATAGATCTTTTCTTTCTGCTTCCAGACGATGTTATTTAACAGTCTTCATATGCAAGCAGCATAAGCAGATATTACTGGTTAGAACAAAACATCAGGAGAGTATTAAAGTATTTGCAACAATAATTATTCCCCAGTATTTCTTAATTTGCATGGCTTCATTTCCAACAGAGCAATAAACAAAAACTGATATGAACTAAACACCAAAAATGAGGAAAACATCCCTTTGAATTTTTTGAGAGATTTCAAAGATCTTTTACAGTTGTAGTATAATCCCTCTTCAATAATGGATTATTATATGCTTGAGAAAATCCGGCATTTCAACATTTCTTTAGCTAGTTGGTTTCCTTCCAACCTCCTGCTGCTATCTGATGTTACTAAAGGTCACACTCAAAATTCCTTAAAATTTATTTAAATAATAAAAGGCAGCAACCTGGCCACAAACCACAGTATAATTGCTGTGACTACAACAGCTTAATCCAATTCAAGAGGAAAAAATTTTGGTTAACTGTCTGGTATCAAACTCATTCAGACAATTTCAACCCTAATCTAATTCGCAAAACATTAATCTGTCTGGTTCCTGATCTAAAAGCTGCCTTTCTCAAAAACTTGCATCTCATCTTATTTGAATATATTCAAACTATATTAAAAAAAAAAAAAATCTCGAAACACATCATCTAGCTGGAAAAAGTGCGTGCAGGCATACTGATATTCCAAGTCTTGCACAAGCTTCCATAAAGTGTCTTCTCCCTGATATATAAATATTAAAGTTTACATACCATCTAAAATTTAAGGTAGCAAGGAAATCTCCTGGAATATAAAGTAATCCTGAAGCTAAAGTTCCTGTAATATGTTTTATATGTAAAACATGCATATACATATGAAATAAAACAGAATAGTCTGATGTCAAGCAATGCAATAGGCCAATTTATAGAAAGCTATTAAACTCTTCACCAGAAAGCTTTCAAAAAACGGGAACTTTGTAAAAGCTTTCGACTACTGTTCCAGCTTTCTCCAAATCTCACAACAGTTTATTCCAATTTTGCCCCTATTATGATTCAAGTTTGCAGGGTTAGAGATTCTCTCTTATTTCTTGTTTATGTACTTTGTGTGCCTAACCACTGGCAACTAGATTGACGCATGTTTATTGCTAGAGAAAATTCTTATATTAGACCTGGCTATAATAGACATAATAGGCATAATCCCTAGAGAGAAGGGTTTTCATTATTTTCTAAGATTTCTACAGCTGCAATACTTCCATATCAACCCAGAAATATACTCAGATTCAGCCGTGTGAACATGCCCATATCTGTCCAGTGAAAGGCATTCAGATCTGCAGAAAGTTCTCAGGCATAGTAATTCCCCTAACAGTCAACCTCCTTTGAAATGTTCATAAGCACATATACGGAGATAAAAATGTAGGGCAGAGGAAATTGAGGGGAACTTCCAACATGAGCATTCACTGGAATTCATAGTGAAGTTTCAAACAGACAAGTCTTTGCAAACATGAGGGAGGTTTTGCTCAAAAAACTCAAAGCAGCTCCTGAATGGCTAACTTCATTCTACCAATAGCACACGTTGAACTGCTACAGGATAATTTAGGACCACAAAGCTGTGCAAACATGCACTTTGTTAGCAAGCTTAAATAACATTGCCTTCATTTTTTGTGTCACACTTTAAGGCCATAGGAAAAGACAAATACCAAATACAATACGGAGAACCAGAGTGATCCCAACCTTGTGCAGACACCACCACAGAAGGTAAAGTGCACTGACACCTGCTCTGAGATTGCTCCATGCAAGCCAAAACGCATAAGACAAATAGGAAATATGTTTTAAAAAACACAGTCCTGATCTGAACTAAAATACTAATATAGATATATACTTAGATTCCCTCTACAGTCCGTGGAAAAAGACATCACAAGACAGCAATGCACACCCTTAATGGGCTCAATTGCTTTCCGAAAGCTTTGTCTTTGCTCTTCATCAAGAGGAAGCCTACAGAGACTAGATGCTTTAATTAAGTTAAGGTGTGGTGGCTTCACAGTTTAAAYGAAACAGCATCCTAACTGATCCACCACACTTTCTCCATCATCAACATCAAGGCACAATCTTTAGTGAAGAGAAAAGCTGGATGTGTAGGCAGACTCTGTTTCCAGATGTTATTTCAGAGATGGGCAGCCTGGGAATACAAACACTATTGAGTGAAATGGGCAACAAAGTACACATTTGAATTAACCATTTGCAAAGGATTCACAAAAGCAAACTTGCTGAAAAACAATGGGAAAGAATTTCAAACAATAAATGCATTAAAGGATTTTATGATCTGTTCAACGGAAGTTTCATACCAGGAATAACAGTGGGGGTGGAGGGTTGTTTTGTGAGTCACCAACAGCTTGAGAGCTGTGTTTTGCAGCCTAATATATGAAGCAAGTCAGTAGAGCTTCCAACAGTTCATAAAGATGCTACCTTTCTACTAACTATGAAGAGTTTTAAAGTTTGTTCTGTTTAGTTTGGTTGTTTAGGTTATTTAAATTGGAGTTACAAAATATGTATTTTACACAAATACAAAGAGCCATAAATTCAAGGATATAGCAAATGAACATTTAATCCAGACTGTAATTATTCCTATCGATTCAGGCTACATGTGCCTATTTTGGCATTCTGTAATATTTTAAAATAGCAAAAATATAAGTATATAGTTAGCTTGTCAATTGAGGTAGTGGAACAGTATCTGTGGTTTACTCCATTCTTCAGTCCAGTGCAGTACAGGCCTTGTAAAATGAGTAAGTGAAAAAGTTTTCCAAACACTTTAAGAACCATACATCCTGTCTTACTTCTTCCAAAGGAGATATGACATTGCCCTTACTCCAACAGAAAATAAGGACTCCTCTCTTGGGATCTCTCTTGAAACAAAGAAAATCATGAATATAGACTCCCAGAAAAATGTTTTCTGGGACTACACAAGCATCAGGTTGTTGGTATATGATTTCAGTACCAAGAAGAAAGATGAAAATGAGGGGTTTTTCATCAGTTGTTGCTGGATTTTTATCTTTTAATGTGGAACAGCCTTATTAGAATTCTAAAAGGAAGCTTTCCTTTCCCCATCTTAGTACTATTAGACTGCATTCTCTACTAGGAAAAAACCCTCAGCCATTTATAAACAACATTTACTGTGGACTGTGCAATACAATCCCTATATTTAGCAAGCTTCTTGTCAAATATCTATCAAAATACATTACTAAAACATTATTAATTGTTCCCAAGTCACTAGATTAAAATGTTTAAATGGTTTAGAAGCATGGAAAGAAACTGTAGTCCTGCTATACATGGGCAAAGAATGTCAAGCCTCTGTGACATGGCAGGCAAATGCCTGAAGCACAAAAAACTCTACAACCTGTAAAACAAAATGACCMCTCTTTTGAATAAATAAAAATTGTATGCAGACATGAAGACAGTCTAGTTAGCAAGGGCTGCACTGTGCTCCACAGGGTTAGTAAGTAGCAAGAAAAGTTTCACTCTCGCAAAAAGGAGCATTGGCAGTAATTCTGTTTTCAAAGTCACCATCACAGACTCTTGAGGGGTATTAACTGAAGCCTCTGACCTGGGCTAGATCAGGATGAGAAGCAGTAACTTCAGAAGGTCTGTTACTAGAAGAACAGTTTCACAATTTGTATGTGAATTGCCTTATACTGATACGCAAGATACACAAGCTTTGCAAGTTCTGGCTAAATAACACAGTGGAGCCACATACACCTAAGAAACATGCCTTCAGGGCAAAAATGGCACATGCTATATAATTTTAAAACCTCAACTCCTACATCCTTTTCCTGTGTCTTGCTAACCATAAACAAACCAGGTCATGTGTTGTTACATGCAGCAAAGCTTTTAGAAGTTTCAATTCCACCACARAGTGAGGTTCCCAACTGAAAAAAATCATTGCTGGAGAAGTTAGTACTTAACCTAGAGGTAAGCTAATACACGCATGCTTTTGGTGCTTAACATGACAACAAACAAAGCTCACTCTATATATTTTCTGGCTCACTGACAAGTACCATGCAATTAAAAGATGTCAAATTAACTTGCCTAGCAACTGCTAATAGTTTTCACATATTTGGAAAACAGAGCAATTGTTGTCTGCTACAACTTATTTAAGGCTGACTCATCTTCAGGGTTTCATAGCAGCATAGTGCTCTGAGCTTTTTCATGACACTGCCTGGCTTTCATAAAAATAACACCAAAAACGTTTAAGAGTAATGATAATAAACAAGCATTACATGGCTTGCTGAGCTTTATTACAAAAAGTACTTCAACAACAATATCTTGAGGCAGAGTGTGCTCTTCAGGAATGCCAAATAATTGTTTTTTAGCCTCAGGAAGCATGTAGTAGTTCACTTCTTACCATATCCCACCCCAAGAAAATTTGGGGTTAGAAAAGATGCTTCAAAGTACCTAACATTGCAAAGATTTTTTTGCATGTGAAATAGATAATATGGAATTTTAAATACACAGCCTATATTGAGTATACTTCACCAAGCTACATAATGTTGCCTGAAGCTACACTCAGACACATGGCATAGATTTAGGTAACCCTACTATGCCTTATTCTTTCCCTATAAAATGAATGCTGTTATTTAATTCCCTCACAGAAATTAAGCTTATTCATACAAGTTCTATGAAGCCTCCAAAGGAAAAACTGAGTTTAATACAATTATTCAACTTTTCTGATACATGCTGATATATCTGTATATGCTGTATACAGTGGCATTCTTGATTCATTTCAGCTGCAGCCTTCTACAGGGAAAGCAAGCATTGTGGTACCTAATGAAGAATTCACTTTTTCACTCCGGTAATATTGCTCTTCTACCTTATGCAAACAATCACAGGTGACGACAAATATTAGTCTGCTCCATACAATTGAAATACCTTAGGTTACAATAATTTGTTAAGCTAATTTTTCCCCTAATGGAAGACTACTCAAGTTATTGAGCTTAATTCTACACTCAGCTCAACCAGGGAAAATGCTAGCTAGCTAAAGAATGACACAAATAAAACCAAAAGCAGAATCAGGCCTAATGAACTTATACTAAGATTAGGATCACTCAGAAGCTAAGGAATATATTAGGAAATAGTTTTAACCTAACTATGGTGTTATGATGGTTGAATAAAGTGGGTATTTTATACATATATATATATATATATAAAATATATATATATAATTCAGTTGGATAACCACAGATTTCAGCAGCAATGAAAAATAATAATTATGACTAACAACTAATACTTTCAGAAAGCCATTGGGGTTTCAGAAATTCCATCTGTTATTGGTTCAGCTTGAGAATCACTTCTCAAATTCCAAAGATTCAAAAAGAACAAAACATATAGTCTGAAGTCGCTGAACTTAGAGACTTTCAGTAAAGGATTAGTATATACCACCCCATCCAGATCTAACACTCCTACAGCACATCACTGTCTTCTCTTCTGTGCACAAGTCTCAATCACTTAAGTCACTATTTTTCCTTGGTGGGCCTGCAACAGTGTAGAATTTGGTTCGTTTCAAAGATAAATCTATAAGTCTTGGTTTCAGTGATTCAGACATATCCCTTAAGTTATAAATGAGCTACAAGGGGTGTGTGCATGTGTGTACACACAAATAAATCATTCTTTTATTGAAAATTGCCTTAGAGACACACTACTTACTATTGACCAGAATGGCAGCTCCTGTTGAAGAAAACAGGGCTGAGAAGACAAGAAGATAATAGACTTATAGACGTAAAAACTAAGTCCGATTAATCTAGCTCTTCAATAAAAATTATTAGTAACATTAGGAATGAATTTGGTACTGAATATTCCTATGGGCTATTGTAACTCACTGACTTCAATGGAGTTACCTCGGGGATGAATTTGCCCCTCTGAGCTGTAGTGATGCTCCCAATTCCTGATAAAGCTTATCTGCCAATGTGGAGCTGAACAGAAGGACTGGGTCAATAACAGCTATCTCCTAACTTAGGCTGTAACAACTCTTACAGCCTAAGTGAGGCTCCTCAGGACAGAGCTGCTGGAAAAAAAATTTACAATTGTCAGAACTCAAATGAATTTTATATTAAATTTGATTTTAAATGCCCCTTGCAAATCAACTTTTATAATATATATACGGTCTGTTATTAGCTTTAACTCCTTCCAACTTTCAATTCCTTGCTCTGTCCTCTCTTTCCCAACTCTGCCAATCACCTACATATCTGTGTACAGGTAAGAGTATTTTCATATCTTACCAGTTCCTTCCTTCTGGTGGATTGTTCAGAAACCTTCTCCTGCCCAGCATTTCTGACATCCTCATTAGGCTGGAAACAGCGTCTTCAGGAAAGCCAGACTAGACCAGTAACATTCCAGTCAAAGCAAAACTCAATCCCTCCAATAATGCAAGTGAGAAACAAAAGCCAAAGGCACCAGAAAACCATGTTACCCAGCTGCTCAAAAGTTTAAAGGTTCGATTCAGACCAGCTACAGTCCTCTTGTTTAAGTAAGGCATCCTCTGACATGCAAGCCAAGAGCCTGCTCTAGTAGGGAAGCTTCCAGTTCAGTACAATTAGTGTAGACTCAAAGACCAGATTGTAACTAAGTCACTGTAACTAAGCCCTCTTCTGTACATCTATTCACTATCAGGGCAACTGGTGTTCAGACAAATATCAGGCAACCATCAGTACACTTTTCAGGAAATAGCTGTGACAGGACATCAGTGAGCAAGAAAAGATTTTCAGATTTCAGAGACACTGCTACAGGGTTTTTTCCCCCTCAGAATTCTGATGTTGAAATTTATCTGAAGCTAGAAGATTCACAACTAAGTAATTTATGTATCAGAATTGCTCACACTTTGCTGYGACCCAGCAAAAGCTGCCACAGCAACAGTCATGAAGATGCTTTAGTTCTGAAAATAGCTTTTAACAGCTATGTCCATAAAGTATGACAAAATATAATCAAGTGATGCCATAAGATTTGCAAAGACATTTATGACATTTAAAAATGGACAATCCACATCCTTCAAATCTTCTGTAATATTTTAAACAAAGAAAGCCCTATTTGTTTTTATAACCTGATTTTAATAAGAAAATAGCACTAAGGTTGCTACCAAAGCAATGCAATATGGCAGCTATAAAAATTTGTGCAAAACTAAAAACCTTGATACTTCAGACAGATTTTGTTGAAACAAAAAAGCTGGAAGACTGAAAATTGCAAAAAGATATGTGTTTAAACAAGACAGAAGTATGTTCTGAAATAAGAAAGATTTTTCAACATTCAGTCCCAATCATGTTCAAACTTGCCTCATTTTTGAGTCTTCACAAGCAGAATCTGCTACATACTTTGCAGCTAGAGCTGTAACAACCGGCAGCTTCACTTTCTGGAAAGAAAGCCATTTATAGGGTCATTTGTTAAACCACAGACTGTAAATAGTTCTCCCAGAGAAAGCCATTCTAGGACAGTTTAAAACATGGTAAGATTTGTGACTAGTTCTTCCAACTCTCTCCTTCCCACAGATTCTCTAAGGAAACACAACAGGAGTCTATGGATTTGTTTTGGAGGTCAATACATACGGCATCCGAAAATAGATACTTAATTTTCAGAGTTCTTCTTCTTAAGGGAGCCATTCAGGCATCACTAAAACCACTCTCTCCAAAGGAGACAAGAGGGGGGAAAAGAAAACCGCAGAAGGATTTTATTAGTACACCAAGGGTGCCTTCCAAAGAAAAAGCTGCTTCTTCCCTGCCTTCCAGTCAAGGATGAACATCCAAAGCTCCTGAGCTTTGCCATGGGGGAGGGGGGTTGTCTGGATCAGTATTTCTGAAAATGTGAATATGGACAATATTACAGCTGCTGTGTTCATTTCTTTCCAGCTTGAAGGACAGGCCGACACTCCCTCTTTCCTGTCACTGCTAGGACACCTATTGTCAGGAACTTTGTTTCAAGTTCTTTGCTCTCCTYCTGGATTTTATAACTAAAGACAAAAAACTAAATGGACCTGTGTGATCCATTGTAGCAATAACAATAATCTTTCAACATTAACTCCTTACTGAAAACTGTATAACATCTAAGAGATTGCCATAAAAGGACATCTTTTTAGCCCCTATGCATTACTGAGAAATCATGACACTATTTACAGGATCCCACAGGAAGATAATAGCTTGGCAAAAAAAAGCTGGAGAATAACCTTATCTACCAGTTCCAAAAGTCATCATAGGGCATATGAGGTCAGCTTATACCCTTATGTTAAGTGTCTCACAGCATTAATCTTTCCATGACAGAAGACTAAAGCTGCTGAGAAAACCTGCAGGCACCACAGCATCTCCAGCAGCATTTCAAGGCCTACTGACACAGCACAATCAGTCTGTGTAGAAGTGTGTTCTGTACAAGTTACTTTTCTCCTTCATCTATGACCTTATATGCTCCCCTTATAACTTGAGAACAGCCACACTTACAGCGTAGCACTGCTGTGCTGGGTTACAAACAGCTTGGAAAGGTGAGGGATAGTAGGGTCAAGAGGGACACAGTATAAAGCAGAGATTTACTGTTACGGCTCTTCTGTGGAAGAAATAGGCCTGAATGACCTTCCTCCCATGACAGTCTACACACACCAAAGAGCCCCTCTCTCACGCATGAGTGTCTTTGCTAGCTCCTCTGCTCCCTGCAGTCTGTGCAGAAGGCATTCTGCAGGCTTTTTTTCTCCCCCCCTTCCCTTTGAGAAAGACAGACTAATTGGGTTTGCCAGAAAGATACACAAAGACACACAGCTTTCACTTCAGGGATCCTATGAGCAGTAATGTACAGCTCCAAACAAAACTAAAAGAATGACATGGCTCCAAAATGTTGAGATCTCTGCAGATTTTTAAGAGTATTTCAGATTTAGAGGCAGGGACCATGATGCTTATTATTGTATAGAAAGGGAGGGAGAGTGCAAACCCAGCTCACCTTCTCTTCCAAAGTAATTAGAGGACAGATGTCAAGAAGATTTGCTCCTGATCCCTTCCACCGATTCCACTCTCGGAAAGGGGTGGCTTGCTTTTAGTTTTTGTATTTGAGTGCGCACATCATCTGGAAGGCCAAATATCAACAGTCACCCCCCATGCTCCTCTACTGCTTCACCCTCTATATTATTCAGGAATCCCAACTATTTGCCCACTGCTGTGATCATTTTGTTTTCCTATTCAGGTCTCTCCACTACCTTTTTCCTCTGTTGTCTATCCATATACTATTACATATATATCCTTCTGTTTTGCCCATCTCTTTAGTACACATGAATGTTCCAGGATTTCCTATCACAACATCCACAGAGATTCATCTTCTCTGTAGCCTCTGTCCCTGGACAATGATTCTGGCAAGATCATATTTTTCCAGCAAAATTTTCATCCCAATTAAGTCAATGGCAAACTTCATATATTTGAACACAGATTTTGGTCACCATACACTGGAAGACATTTCATGCTAAACTTTATATAGCAGGGAGTCTCAAATATACGGACATACATAATCTTCATAATATATACTTTTTTATATGGGCATGTAACTGGTAATGGTTTCCAGTCACAYGTCCATCTGTAACAGCACAGCTTCCTGTCTAAACGACAGCAAAAACACTTTCCCAAGTCAAAGGATTTTAAACTCATCATGTAATTTAGCAGATTAAATAAAGAAGGCTAGCAAAACATGACCAATCTATGGATTGAAGTTTGGTAAATGCTGCTGTAAAATATTATCAGGGCTGGGACATCAGAGATAATAGCTTTTCATCTAGTGTCTCTTAATAACATATAAATTATATATGAGGCACCGTGTCCCTAAATGTGTGCATGTATCTCATTAACACCAACTGAAATTATACTTGGGTGTGGAATAGAGAACAGACATCTGAATCTCTTATGAACAAAAATTGCAAGTACACTTTTAATAAATTGATTGAAAATTTGAATGCAGTTACTTCAGCAGAACAGGAAAGTTAGAAATAAAACACCAAACTGGCTTTCAATAAATTCTTTCATTGTAGACAACAAATCCCGAAGTCAGGGGAATACCTCATTAAAGCAATTAAAACTTTCTTGCTCTTCTCTCCTACTGTCCTCCTGACACACATGAATGGTTATCCATTTTCTACTTGCACAGAGCAGCAATTCACTATTCAGAGTCCGACTTCTTGCTGTGTGGTCCAGCATGCTTCAGCTGCCTGTCCCCACTCCTTTGTTTTCTGCACACAACTCCACAAGCAGCATTTCATGAGGCAACCTGAGTCATCCACATAAATGGTTCACTGTAATAGCCTACTTCCTGAGCAGGATAATACAGTTAGACCTGCCTAAGGAAGTTTTGACATACCTTCAATACATTACAGAAAGCAAAATTAATYTCCTACTATCAATAAAATGCATTTCTATTATAGCAGTTTCATGTAATCATTACATATATTCAAATCAGTTTCATCCCGACATCAGTGTTTCTATTCATATGCTTAGGTCCCTTGTCATCTCAGAGCCCAAAGAAGCAAGTCTGGTTCTGCTTCTATATCCCACTCATACTGGAACATAAAATGGTTTAAAGCCCTGGCATCCTGTTTTTCTGGGTCCTTTTCCATAAATACAACTATAACAGACACAGATTGCTCCTCTACAGGCAGCTAGAGTCTATTAGTGGACTTGATCACTAACCAAGCTCCATGTGATGCCAGGCCAAAGGTCTCCCAATCCAAAAATTTTTAAGTTTGAAACACACCTGCCCTCCCTCAAACATAAAAACCAGAGAAGCAGTGAACCATATACACATCCTTCATTCTTCTACCTGAAGTGAAAACACACTAGACCTCCTACCCAAGCCCTTTTCAGAGGCTATACAGCAGAAAGCAAGAAATGCCATCTTCACAAAGAAATCTCAACCACAAAGTGTAACTCAAAGCAATGAAGGGTTACACATCTTTGAAAAACAGTGTTGAGATATTCTACTGAGATTGAACTGAGCAGAATATCTCGGCTGAGATATTCTACTCAGATCACTTCACCTAGGCTTAAGAGAATTTCAAGCCAGCCAAACTTTTCCCCTCTTCACTGAAAATCCTTGACATGTGGCAACACTACTTTAAGTAGGTGTTTCAGTTAAGATGTGCTGCAAGTGAAAAGCTTCAGATCTACTAGTCATTTTAACCTCTACTTTCTTTTGCAGGCCTCCCTGGAGAAAAAAAGAGTTTCCTAAGAATGAGCYGTACCTGAAAGACAATCAAGGCTCACACTGCGGCTTTGACGGCTCTCAGGGACCATCCTTCACCAGGACAAACACCTTTCCTGAGCAAAACAGCTGTCTCTGATGCAGGACAACAGGCTGCCCTGGAACATGTGAAATCACAGCAACACCATCCACACATACATCAGCACAGTCATAATTTGATAGATATATCTCTATCACAAGGACCTCTTGATAAAGCATCTGTATCAAATCAGGTGACATTGTTCAAAAATAAGGTCAGAGCTGCTCAAAGACCTTTTTTTTTTTTTTTCCTCTTTTTTAAAGCAATGATGCAACTGGGTGGGCCCAAACGCTGGACAATATATTGAACAGTACTAGCATTAGCACATTAGCAGTATTTCAGACTCTTTCAGTTTTCTKTGATAAAATAGTTCAGCCTTGTGGACTAAACAAGCTCTAGGAATAATCCCCAGCACTGGCACATGATCTTCCACATTGCTGAACTTTTAGTGGGGCACAGTTTTGGCTTGGTCAAGTAGCATCATCTCAGACATTGCTCAGGCATGGTTTGGAGTTTAGGATGTGCCAGGGATCATTCCCACAACACAGTTTTGATACTCTGGTCTGTTTTCCTTATGATTCCTGGTAGAACCTGTAGTTACCTCTTGAAACTCAGGACCTGCTGTCTGGCTTTTTCCTAGAGCATCTCTCAAAATTTCTATTTCTAAAATTCTCTCAACTAGTGCTTCTCTGATGCCGAATCTCTCCCACTGGCTGACCTGGCTCCTTTCAGGGGTTGTTTCTGATTGTCACATGAATTCTCAAGCAAGCCATGGTCCCTGAGACCCCTGTCCACTTTCAGACTCTGCACCCAAAGCTAAGAACACTCACTTTCCTTCATGGCACAGGCTGGATCATTCTTCAGCCATTACCATGGCTGCCTGTATTTGACTAGGAGAAGGAAAAGATTCAGGAGTAACTGTCATGGATCTTGCACATGGTACTATGTTCAGGTATACTCCTTCCTCCCCAGCACTGCAGTTACTGTTTTGCAGAGACAAAAGCCTCTGAAATCATTAATTTCATTAAGCATTCTGCCACAGACGATACATTTGGCTTCAGTAGAGGCTTTAGCCCTAGGGGTGGAAAAGTAAAGAAACAAAGACCCCAAGCCAAATGGGTGATGCTCCTTTGCCTAATCCAGTTTACAGAAGTATTTGCCTTTTGTTTTCCTTACCTGCTCGTCCATGTAGGAGCTGCAGAAGAGATGAGACTGTATGAGAGTCACATTGCACTGAATAAATTTAGATTTCCTTAATTCCAAGGAGTTAGACATTTTGGTTTAAACCTGCTTCTGTTGAAACTGAACAGGAAAACAGACAGTCCACCGCTGGTTTCACTGTTTCCTACCATTTGTTAACATTCATGCAGTAAAATTGAAACACCATTTCCACCATTCACACATCTTTTAATTCAAGTTTCTAGTGCAAAACATAAGATATGCAACAAAACAATACACTGGAGAATATAAAACATTATAAATTCTTTAGTTCACTGAATTGGAAATGGCTCATACAAGCCTTTTATTAAATAGTGTTCATCTCAAAGAAAAAAAAATCTCAATTTTAATTTCATGGGAGATTGCCTTTCCTTCCCTTCTGAAGACTGAAAAATGGTAAGATCCAATATAAACAATCAGTTGAGCACAGTTAGAGAACTTTAGACTCTTCCCTGCAGGCTCAGAAGCCAGAAGATCCCTACCACACATTCTACTTAAGTGAAGCAAATCAGTCAATTTGGCAGTGTCACCATCAGAAAGACTCCCACAGCCTCAGCAGGCACTGAAAAAAAACTCTAAATCCTAAGAAAATAAAATCTCCATGCCACATTAAAAATCACGTTTAAGAAACAAAAAACCTAAAATGCTAGGTGCAAATAAGTCAAGGATGTTGTAAATGGAATCCAATAACGTTTTTATACCTTATTTCTATGCTGCTGATCTTTAAGTAAAAACAGTAATTTACTGAACAGGAAATTGACATTGCTATATAAACTTAAAAAAAATTCATAGTTGGCATTATCTTAGCTTTTATTCAGTTGCAATCCTCAGTTTTTGGATTAAAACCTGGTAGGTAATCTCTTTTCAGTTCAACACTATGGTACGGGGGCACAAAGAGATTTTGCAAATAGCAATAATAGCTTATGCTGTCTCTTTTATGAAGAAAGTCAAGAATAGACACAACCAAAATATACATTTACTGGAATTCCTCATTCTGCAAAGCTGCAACCCAGCAAAATTTCATATAGAATAAGTATACTTTGGCAAGCTACAATGTTGCTATCAATGGCAAGAAAATGTGCAGTTTTCTTCAGCCAAAAGGCATTCACTTAAATTTTACTTCACTTCCCCATATGAAAACTGGGGACGGTAATTCCTTTCACCACGCACATGGTGTAGATGATATGAAACTTTGGGATATGGATTCTTACAGTAGACGTTTTATTTTGTGGGGCTAAAATGGGCACTCAGGTGCCCTTAAGATTTAAATACACTGCAGGAACTGGGTTAGAAGAATATGTGAAACAATGGTAAAACTAGCAGTTAGCCAGAAGTAAGTGGCACTGAATGAATTACTTCTACAGCTGTGCTGATTTTCCCAGCATCTTCCTGGCAGAAGTGGTAGTTCAGCGTCATTTATGTTCAATACTATATTTAAAGTTTTTTCTTTTATTTTAAGCTCTTCATTATTGGTCATAAAACACTGAATAATTGAGCATGGATGGAGTTCTCTATAGGGAAACCACAGCTGTCATCTTCTAAAATAGTTTGAGAAGCTTCTATAGTCTCTACAAATATCGTAAAAACTAGTTTCTTCAAAACACCAATCTCAACATGCTTTTTTTTTTAAAAAGATCATTACCACTCAATTTTTTAAACCCTGGAAATTAAGGCACAAAGAGGGAAGGGATTTGCAAAAGCCACCCAATAAGGCAAATTCAGGGAGGAATGAGGTCTCCCAAGCTCCAGCCTACTACATTTGACCACTAAAGAGAAGTTTTAATACACATTTTCAGAAAAAAACAAAACACTTCACCTGTTGCTGAGTTTTTCTTCCTGCCAAGAGCAAAATGCAAATGCCAGCAGTAGGAAACAAGCACCCATCTTTATATGGCTGACCTTATTTCACTGACTGTAGCCATCAAAATTAAGAGCTCTGTTTCCCCCGTAGTTGTAGTCCCAGAAGAGGCTGCCACTTTTCAAAGATGACCAGACTGCCAACAATTTGTTAAAAAAATTTAAGTGGAGCATTTAAATCAAACAAAAGTTCCAATGATCACTATTAAAATGTCAGAATTCTATGGTTAATGCTGAAACTAGTTGCTATTTAAAATGTCAATATTTAGCAACATTACAGCAGAAGCCCTTTACCATTTAAAAGGCACTATCCTTTTTTTTTTTTTTTAACTTCATGTTTGTGGGATTTGTTTAATTTTCATCAGTTCATTCAAGACAGCATTATGTACAATTGAAGTCAAACATATCCTAGATTATTTCATTTTCCCTTCTGTGGTAGCCAGACAGAATTAAGGCAAAGCCCTTCTGGTGCCATTTATAACAGTGTCCTCACTCACCTTCCTTCTCTCTAGAGAGTATTTGTAATGTGGGGAACTACAATTGTGTGTTCCTAAGGCAGAGTGAGTAGCAGCCTTGCCACCACCAACTCCACAGTGCAGCAATATTTTCAAAAGCACTCATCACAGACTCAGCCTTTGCTGTCATTCAATTCATTTCAACAGGAGAAACAGGACAATACTGACCATGCTTGAAAACCTCCATCTGAAGTTTGGATTGAGTGATTTAGGAAATGCTAACACACAGCTCTTGAAAATAGTATACAAATTAATCCTCATCTTCATACAGGATCCAATCCTGAGAACCATTCCGCACAAGCAGCCTTCCTTGAAGGCATGCCAGGTAACAGAGTCCAAGAAGCTTCCGTTCCATGGACTCCAAAGACAACAACTGATCAAACTACCTAGAACATTAGGCAAAAGTAGGGATTTTTGCTTATCTTTAAAAACACATAGTTTTGTATGTGAAGGAACTGAGCCACTGGAGGATTTTTCCCGTTTAACATTAATCCTCTACATCAGGTTCTTACTTTCCCCCATTCCTA
The DNA here is from genome assembly GCF_003343035.1 of Apteryx rowi. NCBI lineage: Eukaryota > Metazoa > Chordata > Aves > Apterygiformes > Apterygidae > Apteryx > Apteryx rowi. The sequence goes on along the minus strand of NW_020449196.1, from coordinate 696,457 downwards.
CACTGTAACTAACCACCCTGTAAGTGATATTTCCAAGAATGATGAATGCTGTTAGATGACCAGCTTTAAGTCATTCTCAGCAGCAGTGCCTTGGTGTGAAGTTAGGTGATAGGTAAATACTATAGACTGCATTCCCTCTCTAGTACAGCTTATACACTTGCTCTRCCAAGTCACCAAGTTCTGATAACTTCCCCCTCATCTTTAGCTTCATTTCTGTAATGTTTAATTAAAAACTCTAAACAGTATTTATAACCCCTTTGTGGGCTTCTGCCCCCAAAACTGACATTTTTATTGCCTTTAACAAACTCAGACCATAACAAAACTAGGCTAGAGAACAGTGGAGAAAATACAGTTCAAAAACAAACAAATAAGGGCCAGGTTATGTTTTAGGTGCAGAGAAGGATTTCCTGATAACAATGGATAAAACTGCAACAGGGTAAGATTGGATGGTAAAGCATGCAAATGTACCATGTGCATTTTTAAATTACAAGCAGATACATATTTGGGCATCAAAAACTAGCTAACTGTACAAACTTACTTCCCTCAGTACAGAAGAACATTATAGGATCTGCAGAGCATCGAACTATTCAAAAAGGGATTCCAACATATGCCACAGCTATCATGAGAAGAAAGTATAGATATTGCATCACAGTAGCTTTACTACACTGCTACAAGTGATGCTCACACCTCATGCTTCCACAGAGCCACATATAGACCAAAAATTGCATCCCTGATCATCTCAGAGTTAACTTACTTAAGCAATTAATAAAATACTATCAGCAGAAACACTGAATTTTGAAGCTTGAATTAAAATGGTATTATACATAGTCTACAATTTTCCTTTCTGGGCTCCAATTCTGCTTTGTGTCTCTTTTCTTCCTGCTTGCCAAGTAAGTTCAAAGTCAGATAAGACACTGTTCTCAGCAACATTTTTTTTTACTCCTTCCCTGAGTCAGAAGTCTCATCCACCTTTTCTCTCGTGACTGATACAGATTTAGGGCAAAAACTCACCRTATTTTCCTACAGAGAGACTAACTAGGGGCCTCCTCTAACATTTCTGTATGATAAAGTGGCACTTTTCTCCCGCCCCTAGCTGTAAACCAGAAGCAAAAACAAAAACAAAACAAAAAAACTCGACCTATCTCCATCATGCAAATGCCGGAACACAGGTATCCAAGTTGGATGAAGGTTTTGGAATGAAAAGGACTGCTAAAGAAGCTTGTTATCCCTGAATCTTTGTTTATAGTAGTCATAGCTCTCATTGTCAAATAACTTAGAACACCTTGAAAAATAAAAACGTGTCAGTGATTGTAGTTTGCCACTGCTAAAAAACAGATATTTCGTACTGACATTTCCTTTGTTTTTAGCTCTGATCAGTGTAATCTTCAAAGTGTGGGGCTTTATATTCTATAATTATATAAACTGTTTAAAGGTTGACATTTCTCAAGAACACTGCTCCTGCAATGGGGAAACTGTTTGTAGTGGCTTAGTTACAGTTCAGTCAGTGCTTCCATTATCAATCTTCTTTCAGAGGGTGTTTTATGAAAATATAAATATTTCCATAGAGTTGAACATGAACACACAGGGTGCTCTGCTTTAGTCCATGTTTCAGCAACACCTAGGCTTTTACCAGGGAAACAGACCATTTGCTTCTTTTCGAATCTGAGTTGCAGACCAGCTGCAGGAACCTGAAGATTTATTGGATCATTTGCATTTTAAGGCCTTCCCCAAAACAGAAATCCAATCTTTGGAGATCCAGAGAACAGAGGCCACAACATTTGCATGTATGACTGCTGTGATCAAGTATAAAAAAAGATTAGCATGCTTTGGTGACCATTTTTGAAAAGCTCAGTTTAGACATCCACTGTGTTTTGTGTATGCTTCCACACATACAGCATGCGAACCCTGTCATTTTCTGGGGCACAAGCTTATACCCAGTATTTTGTAAATCAAACTGCATTCTACTCAAATTGCGGAAGGCCCCAAAGCATTGCCTAAAAGCCTTTTAAAATAGGTTGCTGATCTCTATTTCAGGCAAAAAGTATTTCTCACAAAAGACAAAGCCAAAGGCTCAAGCTAATTAAGTCCTCTCCTCCTATCCCTCCCCCAAAATTTTTAAGAGGAACAAGATAGAGAAATCGGTCATAATTTTTAGCTCTACATGGCAGCTTTTGTGCTATTCTCCAGCACCAAAGGAGCCAGGAATTTGGGTTCACCACTATCAAAGAAGTTTCCTGAGCACACAGCCATTCTTCCTGCTTTGCCTTTCCATTGAGACAGGATGCCAACGGCATGTCTCAAGCAATGGTGTGCTCCAGCAAAAGGCTCCTTCTCCGACTTCTGAAGTTGCAGAGAGAAGTGATTCCCAAACAATCCCATGCAGGACATGAAGCCACCACTGTCTTTCTGAGCAGTTTCACAGAGCTTGGGGCAGAGAAGTAGCACTTAATAACARCACTTAATAGAGAGGCTTCTAACAAAATAGGGCAGCAACACAACAGAGCTACATTAGAAGGAAAAATATGGAAATTTAAGAGCTCGATTATTCACTTATTTCAGTTTCTCTCAAAGCAGAGGGGATCTGCAGACAGAATAAGGAAAACCAGTCTTTCTGGTCACCAGAAACTGAGACATGTTTGGTTTCAGCAGACAGACGTCAAAAGATCTGGTTATGCAAGTCACAAGGCACTTAACTACTGCTACTTGTCCCAGGTGGCAAGTGCTAATTCCCAAACAACATTCTCTAGGAAGGTAGCAGAAGTATAGATGGTATATCCTTTAATAAAAACTGTTAGAAAATGTCCTGCAACTTCTTTGATGCTAACTGGTTCTCATTGAAAAGAAACGCACATGCAGATGGTCGTATTCTGTGATTATTTTGCATGTTCCTTTTGACAAAATTTTACTTTCACCACTAGAATCTCAATTACAACTTYTGGTTTAAGTCAGGCAAGGGACAGTATGTCTTCATTATTCAGGGAGCTGTATTACCCATTTGCATCAGAATCAACTCATTAGTCCAAATCTCTTCCACCTCTGGTTATCATGAAAGGCTGTAGTTTCAAATGAAATACAACAAAAGAAATCTCAAATGGAGACCAAATATGCACAGTCTGATCACCTTTGGTACCAGCTATAACAAGGTTTGAAGTGAGTGGAAAGGGTATATTCTCAAGCTTAGTGTTGGACTGGCAGAGCTGGGAAACAAGTTCAGACCTCATGCCACCGTCTCCCTCTGTGACCTTGAAATGACTATAAAAGGTCAGATTTCCAGGAGACTGTAAGGAAGGCAGATTTTCAAAAGATCTTAAATATGATTGGATGCTGGCCCCAAGTCTTTGGTTGTTGATCTGCATACATAAAATCAAGTATTTCATCTCCCTGCCAGCTCTGGTCTGTCATAATGCTGCATGCTGTAAGCTTTAGAGGCTGCTGTTATGCATTTTTAGCTTTGCACAGCACAATAGAACTAAGATTTTTTAGGGCCTCTAGCCACTACCCTAATACACAGAAAACTAAGATCCTAAGAAAACTCCAGTATGCCCCCCACTTCAAGCGGCCGTTTAACTTCACTCACTGACAACACAACCCCAGGAGAGAGCTAATAGACAAAGGAGAACAAACAAAAAAATATTTGTCTTATTTTTTCAAAGCAGTAACCAATGTCCCACTGCTTTCATAATCTTTGCTATGTCAAAGGCCACTTATGTTTAACTAATTAAAAATAAAGCCAAGAAGAACAAACCAGCAGGGTAAAAGAAAATGGGAAAAAAAAGATTTGGGAAGTACAAACAAAATGGAGCAAATGCGAAAGAGTAAAGGGCTAACATGACTCAACAGCACAACTCCCAAATGGTCTAAAGAAACATTCTTGGATATAAACGTATGAATGAAATCACGTTAAAAAAATATTACCCTTGACATTTTTCACTCATCATTTTACAACTTTTCCTGGAATTTTCCATAGCAGCTACAGTTCAGTCTGCAGCCAAAATCCATCAGCAACTTGAAACATAAACCTTTGATATTTAAGGAGTAAAATATAGTCCTACTGAGATTAAATAATTGTCTGATTTATTGCTTTTAATAATGTCATTTCTAAGTAACTGTCATTTCTCTAAGTCCAGTTGTGAACTTGAAATGAACAATTAAAAGAAAACCTTAGAAGATCATTTAAAGTTCGGGAGACATTTAAAGAAACACCCCCTCTTTAGCTGGATGGTGATCAATATTAGATAATCTATTAAAGCGCCAACAAACAGTACTGATACTGTGTGAGGAGAGAGGGCAGAGAAGGTATGGGAAAGGAATTCATACCAATAGAAAACAAACTGCCTTCAAAGTGAAAAGCTGACAGACTGACCAGAATGGTGAGTGGTGCAATAGATCAATGCACAGTAGCCTAAAATGGCAAATACACAAAAGGAAAACTATCAATATCTGAAAAATAACACTGTAGCAAAACATACCAGCATTCCTCCTAGTTCAGTATATCCCAGCTGTATGACCAACAGCAAAAATCACAGGAAACCTTGCATAGGCAGTTACGGGATTAGCTCCTTCCCACTAACTTCCGTCATCTAGTTTCTTTTCACCCTACCTAAGAGGGTTTGTATCTTCTCATATCCACCTAACGCAAGTGTCTATGAGCATACTGCAATTCAGATAAACACCTATCTCTAAATCAAACTTCTACACCTTATAGCAATGAGTTTCACAGACTGTGAGCTAAACAAAGTATTACAACTAAAGCTCCTTTGAGGCTACAGTTGCAGTCAGAATAAGGATGAACTTGTTCAGTGCCTTAAAACAAACAAAGAAAAAACAATACTGAAAGCATCTCTTTCAGTACACAGTGGGGAATCTAGACCACATTTCAGGATTCTTTATTTCTGTGGAAGCTAGCTTGCAGGCCATTGCTCAAGCATCCTCTGCAGATTCATACTACCCCAGAGTGATTCACAATTGTAAGCCTGATGAGGTTTGTTATTGTTTGATTTTATACACCTTGCTGATGAACAAGGACACATAGCTCTCCAAAAATTAAATTTTTATTCAACACTGATCATTTTAGTGATCTAGCTTCAAGGGTGTTCCCAGAAATACCACCTCAATGGAAAACTAAGCCAGTGGTCAAATGCAGGGGTGGGAACGTGCATCCTGCTGGGAGGGGGGGTTACAACTGTACTTCTTTTGCTAGTTTCCTAAACTTGAAATTACCACATCAGCAGAACAGGAATGTATGAAAACTGCTCCAAACCATCACAAGATGCTTCTGTGATACTTTGAATTAATTCCATCACTTTGGAAATAACTTTAAAGCACCAAGGATAGCAAAACACACCACAGACTAACTACTTAACATAAGTTTTCGATGGTACATAAAAAAAAGTTAAGACCCATACCTTAATCTTTGAAAGGAGCTTATCGGGGTTGTTCTATCATAACTGATGCATGAAGGCTGACTGTGAGCTCAACTATTCAAATTGAGTGAAAGTTCTTCATTATAATTCCATTAAAAATGTCAATAGCAAATGTTAAAAGATACAAAAAGTCAAATTAACTAAATAGGCCCATTGACATAATTCCAGGGCCACAAGCTTGTTTGTTGTCAGAACAGAGTAACAAAGAAATTTGGTGAGTACCAAATGAAACAAAGGTTAGGTCTAGCAGTTGGAGAAAAYGCTTTGCCCAAGAGAGGTTCTTTGAGTAGTAAGTCTTGAGCTTCACCATCACCCCCACTGAGCACGTATCCCAGTTAACACAAAGCCCTACTTTGTCCTCTTCTCCCAGGTGCATACCATTTTCTTCTACACTCTCTTCTACCTGTTCTTTCCTGCTTCCTCTCTTCACTCAATCCTCAGGCCAACTGCACCACACAACTGCATAGGAGAATACAGCTTATCCCACTCTTCCCAGCTTACAGTGACAAGGAGAGGTGCCAACACACCAGCCAAATGAGGAAACACACTACAGCTCAATACAGCAGCTGTCACCTGCAAGCTCAAAGCCTTCATCCACGAATGGTCATATCTGATATCACAGCTTTAATGCATTCACTTTTGGTTGTTCATTTTTCCTTTAGAGCATGCTAAGCAACTTATCAATCAGCATGAATTATCTTCAGCTATGGAATAAGTATGATGGAGACTCCATCATACTGTTTAATGATTTTAATGTTTAATGGTTYTGCATGACAGTTGCACCTTTTTTTTATGGGCCTTTTTTATCTTTCTTCAAAACTAACACATCATTGCCTTGCTCTCACAGAACTGTGAACAGTTTGGAGAAGTGAGAGACTCTAGATGTAAACCAACAGATGAGAGAAGAGTAGGATTTGATTTTTACAAGCACTGGTCTCGCATGTCTCCACAAGCCAGATTGTCCATAAAGCATTCTGATTCTACATTTCAGTAATGATTGACCTCTTTACCACTGTCTGTGATAATACTTCCTCCCTAGAGGATCCGAGATCATGCTGGATTGTGCCCGACATGTTCTCCAATTTCATTCTTTTCCTTGAAAGGAAAAAAATAAATTACAGGTGACACCAAATAAGTGAGTGCTAAGGGACTGGTTTGATTTCAAGCAACTGAATACCAAAATACACTGAAACTTCATCATGTGACTATACCAAAGTGGCCAATTTCCTTTCTCCCAACCCAATGACCTGAAATAAATCTACATTTTTCCATTGACAGAGAAAAGACCTTGTTTCAAGTTTATTTCAACCAATCAGTGTAGTTTTACTTTAAAAAGTTAGAGAAATTGCAGCTACTGACAGTAAAACACCTATAAGGCATTTTCAAATTTTACAAGATTCTCTATCAAGGCAGCTTCATGAGTACATTTTTGAGTCCAGGGAAATAGTACTATTATCTTACCCAATGAGATGCTGGATGAAAAGAAGAAAGATTAATCAACCACATTTTTATTATCAAGTGTGTGTGKGGGGGGGTTCCCCCTCTGAGGCAGAAAAGGCACGAATATAGCACCCAGTATACAGTGAAACAGGTAGATAGCATATAATATAGCAGGAAATAAGATTTGATGACTTCAAACATCCACTAATGCTATTAAAAAGAAAAAAGGTGAAACTTTCGATGGCAAAATCAGTTCAGCTCTCAATTTGTTAAGATGAGCTTCAAAGGTCTGGATCTGACGTAACATATAAGCTTGAACTTTGGGCTGCTCATCTGAACAGTGACTAGAAATCTCTGAAGAGCAGGCATTTTCATGAGCTTTACAATATCTCACAAGTTGGGGCAGGGGTGGGGAAAGAAGAAAGAAAAGAAGCCTCCCAACCTCCCTTACAGTGTTTCAGAGCTATGGATTCCCAAATCTGGATACAATCTAGAAGAGAAACTGAGCACTAGAATGAAACGTAGTAAAAAAGGAAAAAAGTTAGAACATTTTCAAACTTCTAAGTTTTGTTTGATGAGGCCTGGCCAGAAAACAAGAATTCCACCAGACAAAAAAATGCTGTGGTTTCAACATTACTGCATCCAAACAAAAAATTAAAACTTTCAAAGGAAATTTTATAAGACAGCAGAATTATGAAAGAAGCCAAAACCAGCTCAGCATCTACAGCCCAGCAGTAGGGCACTCATTTTATAGATTCTTCCTCTTCTTTTTCCAAATCTGGAAGAGCAGAGACTTGAATGTCTCCCATGTCCACAGCGAAAATTGTACTGCTGGGTATTTTGGAATCATTTATTAAAAAAGCACTTCTTTGTCTCACTTTACATTCCTTGGCAAGGGAGTCACAATTCATTTCTATTATGCTTCTGTAACTACATAATTCTTTAATAATACAAGCTCTTACAGGGATACTAACAGTCCTACCAACTTTACACTTGCAATTCTTTTATTGCTCCTTTTCCAGCCAGGGTGGCAACAAAGTTTCTGTTCCCAAACTCTTCCTAATACCCTGTAACCTTCTCACATTAAAAATCACAAAGACAATCCTCTTTTTCCAGTCTTCTAAACCCTTCCTTTTTCTGTGCTCTTCCATAAACTAAGGTTTGACAAAGCCTGTCACCCAAGGTCAGCTCTGCCCCCGCTCAAAACACTCCCCATCTACAGCACCATTATCATTTTGGTCTACTTTTATTTACACATTTACTTACTCAGAAGGAGGTTTCAGTTTTTAAGTAAGTCAATTTGCTGCTGCTGCTCTTCCTGATTTTAATTTGGTTGAAATTTCTCTTTGAGATATAATGGGATATGTTATTCTCCTTTTCTGTGTCTAGCTATGGTGCATTCTAGCCACACCTATTCTTCAACTGCCACATTTTCCCAAAGAAATGCATGAAGTGCCTAACTGGTAATATACGCTAAGGTAATTCCACTTCCAAGTCATAATAACTACCAGACAAGCACTATTTAACCAAGTACATGACATTTTTCCTTCTACATATGTCAGTAATTTGCTTTTAGAAAGACTGCAAAAGGGTTAACTTTACTTAAGATTCCTATTGTACACAGATCAGCTTTTCCACAGCTGCTACTACATGTATCAAAAAAATGAAGGCAGCACATAAACATTCTAGGAAATTTCATTGCTAGCTACAAAAGAGCTTATTTCAAAGAAAATGTTTTGCTTTGCCTCCATGACCTTAATGTATTTAATGGTTTATTCAGTTACATTCTTTAGGTTTGACCAGCCAGAAGGTTAGAGAATGTCACTGAAAGCTGGCACACAAAATGTGGGTATACAAGGATAATGAAACGATCTTCAGTCATATCAGTTAGGGGAAGCCCAGAAGTCACATAAATCTTTCTGCTTCATAGCACAACTTTAGCAGGGAAAGTTGAGGTCAGAAATCGACCAGTCTGATGTCTAGTTATGGAGTTTCCCCCATTGGACTGGTTGGCCCAACAGCTTGCTTCATGTGTCAGTTCTGTATTCTGCATTCACATTTTCCAAGCAAACTAGTAAAACAGCACACATTTACAAATACAAAATCTGTTGTGTCTTCCTTCTAATCCCTTTCATCCATTTCTTTCACATATTGCTTTCTATTCTCATTTTTCAATCCCTAAAGGGTTTAAAACACTGACTTTGACTTTTCTTGCTAAATAAAAAAATATATATTTCTGTGAGACATATGCATCAAAAGACATTGCTAAATATTTCAAAACTCAAGAGGTGAGCAGTGAACAATTTAGGCTGCAGAACAAATAGGACAGAGGAATAGTTATGCTGCTTAACACAAAGCATCTGAAGCAGACAACTGCAGCAGGTCAGCTTCAAACCACTCTACCAGATTTGGAATGGAAACAGATTCAAAACTGCCAAGTAATTACTGAGCATAAAACCAATTCTCAAGGCAGTAAAACCAGCATTTTCTTGCACTGAAAGCATATAAAACTACAGTGTCACACAACCAAGAGCACAGCTGAAAAATAGCAGGAAGCAGTCATCTGCTGATATTCTCCACAATATGGGCGAGTGTATATCTGCACATTATCATAAAGGTAGTACGCTTGCTACTCTCCTGTTTAAGACCAGATGCTTCCTTCGGAACTGAAAACAATTATCTGTTGTGTTTGGCATAGCTCTGATGTTCTCTCTTCTTAATGATGATAAATATTTACACTTACTAAAAGCAAGCAAAACATACATTGTTTTGTTACTTCTTGTACTTTTTACCCCCTTTAGATTTTGCAGTTAAGTAATGTCCTTACAAGTGGCTTTTCTATAAACCATAATACTGGCAGAATGATAATGCTATACTTAAAACTTTTTAGATCCAGATTAAAAAGCTACTCAATCAGTCAAGAAAATAAGCATTGAGACTGTAACAGAAGTGACTCCCTATGTAGTTTTCTCAAGGCAATGAAATAAATGCTTCAAACCGAAGTCAAGACGACTTAATAGCCARAGACTTCATAGACAGGTAGCTAGGATTTCAGGAGAACTACTAATACGCCAGAAAAGCTCAGAGACAGTGGGTTCAGAAAATGCACCGTTTTGTAACAAGTGACATAACTGACAACCTACTGTTATTACACTCATAAAACAAGCCAGTCTCTCCCAGCAGGACCTAAACACAGTGGCAGCAAAAAATACTCAAAAAAAAAAAATTTAAATCCATGCTGCCCTTAGGACTTTCTTTCTACAGCCTAGGCTGCAGGTGTTTTACTGGACTATGTGTTTTAAGCTTACCTTGATGACATGCTCATTTTGGCAAATTCCAGTTCCACTGGGTCACAGGTTGTTCCTTCAGGAGTCTGATAATCTACCTCAGGGTAACAGCACCATGGTCTGAGCAGTAAAACTAGAAGAAATAAGAAAAAGCCATTAGAAGTCTCATTTTTAGGGGACAATATCCTACATAAAAAGACAACAATTTCAAATACAAGTTTAATTCATTTTCTCATGAACTGAAATCAAATGTATGGGAGAAAACCGTACCAACCCACTAAAAGTACACCTACAAAACAAATATCTCACCATTCTAAGCTTTCTTGTTCCAGTTCTATCAGCTAGAGTTAGAAAACTTTTGGAGGTATCCAGAACACAATCAATCTGGAAGAAAGATGCTGGTGAAAGCAATTCACCACAAAATATTGCACTCGCTGTTGAAGAGAACTTCAGATGAAGCAGGTAAGGCAAACAACTCAGGAGCTCACAGGTGAGGCTGAAGAGCTAACAAAGCATCCTTCCTTACACCAGCACTACTAACAAAAAGAGTGTTTCAGATATACTGATCTTTCCACCACCTACTGTTCAGTAGAGAAGACCAAGATACTATATTAGCATAGCATGCTTTAAGAAAAAGAGTGCTTCAGTAAACAAACATACAGATCTGCAGGAAGGTGTACTACACACTGCACAGAACTACCAAACGCCTGCTCTTAGAAGTGCTGGGGATTAAATAAAATCAAATGGGGGAAAAAAGACAACTTAGATTTTACTTCCTTTTAATAACCCAATATACAAGAAGAGAATTGCAGATCAGGTGATTTTTTGAGCACAGACATCTCCAAGCAAAGAGAGTAATCACTACAAAGCTCCCATAACTAAGTTTAAGCTTTGTTTTGAGAAGAAATCACAAATAGAGATATAAAATTAACATGACATTTGTCAGCCAACATACTGCTTTGTATAGAGTACTACACTGCAACAAAAATCAGATGCTGTAGATTGTTCTCCATCATGAGATTAGATGACAAATAGAGTTCACCAGAAAGTATTTATGTTTTCAACAAACAGTTATAAATCTGCATCTAGAGCTGAGAAATAGGCCATTGCCAGTATGATGCCATCTGCTTCTTCAGAGAAGATCAGGCTTGGGACAAGGCCATCAAGGATATTTGCTCCTGCATCAGTATGCAGGACTTTGCCCATTAAGTAGATCAGGAAAACAAACAAACAAACAAAAAAACCTTGCTGTTCTTTCTCATTCTTCAAAAAGCAACAGAAGGATAAATTCCTACCACAGATTTCACAGGCGAGAACAGGGGCATCTTGGGTTCTTGCCCTTTTGTGAAACTTCAAATGAACCAAGACTGCACAGACTGTAGTGTAGTATTTAGGGCACAGTCATCTGCAGACAGCAGCAATTGAATTCTGAGCATAACTGACCAAAGTTTGCTAACCCAGGTCCTAATCCCAATTTACATCTCTATTAAAGGTGGTGCAAACTACATATGATTTACTAATTTGAAAGAAATAACGTGCTTTTTCTATGGGTGGAAGTGGGATAAGAAAAAATGGGAGCTATTCAGTTTCTCTCAAAAATAAAAGGCTCTTGGCTCATTGCAATGGAAAAAAATTGAAGGAGTCATAAAATACAAACCAAGTTTTATACACTCAAGGAATTTTCCAGCTAAAATTGATGGATGATTGAGTCAGGCCCAGTTTATGACCAAATATATTACTAGATACTTGCTCAGGGCTACGTGTAAGAGTTTGGATTTCAACGATAAGCCTCCACTTTCACAAACCCCAAAATAGTGTAGGCCCTAGCTTTGGATAAATTGTTTTTGTCTTACGTTTTGCTTCAGATCTCCAACTGCCAAAAGTACCAGTGCACACACACGTCTGTTCTTTGTTAATAACAAAGAAAACCCCTCCATTAAAACATCAAAAACTTATCTTTACTGCTGTTTGAAATTTACCCCTCAAAATGCCTGCTCAATAGCAGATGAGATGACTATGACAAACACCTGAACGAATTATCGTGACAAACTATTTCTGAAGCTTTTCTACCATGATAGTATACCTATTTTTTGCTCCAGTGTTTAATGCAATGATACAGACAAGCCGCACCACAGCAATTAGACTCAGCAACTTATCTGCCCCTTACAAAAAACAGCAGATTGAGAAGCTACATCAGCTATAGCTGAAATTATTAAGCGAGGAAAAGGAGGGGTACTCTGTGAGGTGTTGCAATCACAAACTGGTTATGTTTTCCCCAGCAGCGTAACACCTCATCTATGGGAACCAAGGGGAAAACGAGCTGTCGCCTGCAGCTAAGGCGTATTTACCGCATTTTGAAGCCGAGGGCATATTGTTCCGTTTCTCTCCGGGGGCGCCCTTCCAGCTACACGGAGGGAGCCCGCAAYGCCGATCCTCTTTCCCAGCACACCCACGGAACAGGCTCTCTCCCGGGCCACTCTGGGGCCACCGGGGCCGGCCGAGGCGCCCTACCAGCAGCCCAACGCCCTTCCCTCGTTATCCCGCGTCCTGGCAGCCACGGAGCCGGCCCAACAGCCTGTTTTTGCTGCGTAGGACGCAAGCACCGCCGGCTGGGCAAGCCCCCGCGCCTGCCGAGACACCTGAGAGGAGCCAACGGACCCAACGGCCGCGCGGCGCCTCGCGACGCTGCCGCCGCCTTCGCGCCGCGCGGCTCCCCCGCAGTCGGCAGAAGGTGAACCGCGGCTGCGCGGCCGGGAGGGGAGCCCGGGGGCCGG
>NW_020449196.1:682177-683157 GCF_003343035.1 Apteryx rowi | reverse complement strand
CCGCCCCGCTGCCCAGGCGAGGCGCCCCTCCGCCGCCGCCTGCCCCGCGGCGCTCCCTCCCTGGCCTTAACGGCAGCTCGCGTCACCCAAACGCCCTTTTGGCTGGAATAACGGCCTGTTGCAGCAGCGGCTCGTGCACTAAACCTGAGCTCACAGAAGCTGACCAAAAACAAACAAACAAAAAAAAAAAAATCAGATCCCAAACTTGCTGAGACACAAGCAGTCACCTAGCAAACAGATCCGCAACAGCCTTGAGGACAAGGTAGGGTGCTCAACACTATCCCTTCATTCCTCATTTGTAGCAGAAAGGCTGCAGTAAAATCTGTTTATATGCAGTTCAGTGACAGCTACCGTTAAGTGCGCTTCGGGTCAGGTGACATAGCAGTGCTTTCCCCSTCCTCCATAACTACTCGCCTTAGAAGAATGCTTCTCATGGGGGCTCACAGGTGTCATGATGAAAACTGCAGTTCTGGTGTTCTAGGCATTTTTATGGATCTTTATATAGATCCATCTGCATCCCCCCTCCTACCACAACTGTAAAGAGCAAGAGGTAGGGGATGAAGAAAACAGGACATGAGAAATAAGAGATCCAAGGTCTAATATTCAGTGTTGGCTTTCCAAAGTGTTCCTGCCTAACCAATTGCTGTGAGTAACTAGATGCCAATAGCTGTCATCCATTTAAATCCCCAGGTAACATGCCTCTAGCATGTGTCATTTACCAGGATGCAGGAAAAYCGGCTGAAAGGCAGCAGAGGTTACCTCCATATTCTCTTTAATGCCTACAGCCTGCTTTAGRTTTCAGCTGTAAGTCTCTGCTATGTAGGGTTTAGAGCTGAGGACAAGATGAGAAATAGTCACTTCTTAGGACTGCGATTTCATCAGTAGCGTTAACCCAGTTGTCTCACTTGGAAAGCTCCTTCTGCCCAAATATCAGCAAAATTGGATTTAGTGTGTGTCTCCCCCCCCCCCCCCCCCCCCCC
>NW_020449196.1:614524-682116 GCF_003343035.1 Apteryx rowi | reverse complement strand
TTTAGTGTTTTTACAAGGTTTCTGGAGTAGTTTACACACTATAAAATACTATTTATACTTTTTTTTTGAAAAAATATTGTTTTTACTAATTGTGAGTCATAAGCACATCAGACTAAAACCTATTCTGTTATACTATAGATTGGAAAATTGCCTATTATGTCTTTTTTTGAAAATAATTAGAACTAAGGTGACCTTTGCACTTGCTACTTGCTTTGTGTCTAGTCTCAAAGTATATTTTATGCTCAAATATCACAAAGCATGGCCTCAAAGAGTGAACCCTACACAGGAAAGCAAGGTTATCTTGATTACTACACAAATACCTTCTAGTATGGTTACTCTTTAGACAAACTTTTTAGGAAAGTTTGCAGCCAGCAGAGCTGCAATTACATGCAAGCCGTTGGAGCTGACTGAAGAACACAGGCCTAGTATTCTAAGACTACCATTTAACACCCACATATAGTACACAGATAATCCTATTAAAGACGTGAAGGTATATACTTGCTCAAACAAGTTATGCCCAAATTCAAATTAAACAAAGAAAAGCCTTATTTGTTGAGCTCTCACTTTCTGAAAGTGGCTTCCGATCCGACAGCTTGTTGCTATGCTGTCAAAATATGAAACAATTTTGCTTTTGCCTAGCTCAATGTGAAATGCCTTAGCTGTCTGTATAGTAGGGACCAGAAACTAGGCGAGTACTCTAGGCATGGTCTACAGTCATGCACCCCCACTCAAGAGTACATGACTTACCATTTTTATTAGTCTTGATACTGTATATTAAAGTTTTTTGATTGCTGGAAAGTTTTATACAGTAGATGTAGTTGTTACTGTTTTGAGTCAGTTAGAATTTACATCTGATTGATGATACCTACTGCGTATCAGGCTAAAATAGAAATTCAAGGCACCTTAGCTCACTGTGGCATGAGCAGAGAGAATAAGAGATTGTGAGAGAAACTAATGCCAAGCAATAGCAGAATACATATTATAGCTCCTTCTTTTCTTGTAGGCTGTCAAACATGTTGAAAAGCTCGAGTCTACTTTTGTAATAGAGTGGATTCCTCCCTGTGCCTTGAATCATGTTGGTTTCAGCTGAAGGGAATGAAGTTACAGCAGTTGCATACTGCAGGACTCTGCTCACTGTTGGAAGAGCAATTTTGAGGCTTATTTATTGTAGGCTTCCTTTTTTAAGACAAGCTAGAACTTGACAATTTAGCTAGTAGTTGTCACCTTTTGCTTCCTTAGTGTTGAGTATGGTCTAACATAGGACTAGATTACGAAACAGATGTTTGGATTTGTCAAGCAAAGGGCTGCTGATCACCACGCTGTCAAATGGTAGGGTCTGTTGTAGGAAAAAGTGATTTTCTGTCCTTCATTTAGCTTCCCTTCAGAGTTATGTCAAGTAGATCTAGCAAATATTTCTTGTGATCCTGGACACACAAGAAGTCATAAGACATGTGAGAAAAACCCTTTCTGCAGTGTAGAGTTCAGCTGCTCTCCCCCCCATGGTATGTTTGTCAAACAGGTATTCCCTCCACTGCTCAGGCAGCCTTGGGAGCTACAGGTTGGCCACATGATCACATGGTCTTTACTTGCTTTTTCTGATAACTCAGATGACAGGAAGATAAATGAAAATACATCTCTAAGCAACAGCTGTCAGCTGAAGATACTAGAAGATAAGGGCAGACTGCTCTCCAGTTCCATCTGTTAGGCAGAAAGGTAACCAGCAGGCTCCTCCTTACTTTTAGGAGATCAAGACTCATCAGTAGTACTTAGAGAACAGAAAAGCCTGTGCAGGGAAAAACATGAGCGTCTTTGGAAGGGGGAGGATATCCAGAACACTGCATCATGCAACAACCCTGGCTTTTGAAGAGGCCAAAAAGTCCTGTTATTGTAGGGAGTCAAAAGCCTCAAAACTCTTAGAAAGGCCTACCACTTTCCTGACACCCTACTTCTTGTGTAGGAAAATGCACAGAGAGCATACACTGTTTGCTAGCATTCACAGAAAATTGGACTTAAGTCATCCTGTCCTATCATCTGTATGAACTGTTTTCTCTGATCCCATTCACACCTCAGTCCATTGAGAGAATGATTTAGATGGAATGTTTTCTCTTCAGAAGAATGAGGAAACATTGTATTTTCCCCCCCTCTGCCCTCTCAGCTTTGAGCCAGCAGGCCATCCTGCTAGGGCCGAAATCTGTTACTCCAGGGGAAAGTAGAGGGTCACTATCTTCACTCTCCTAGATCTGGTACTAGAAAGTAGATCACTCTTCTGTTGCCAGTAGTATTATTGTTAGGAATCTCAGCAAAGTCAGTATTCCCTTCATTGTTAGTTTTCTTCATAAACTGATACAGACCATAAGCTCTCCTCTACAGACCTTGCCCCTGCCAGTCAAAAAAAGCCAGCTGAACAATGGGACACTTGTCTTTTGTAAATATTATTGGGAACAAAAACACTAGTAAGGGTGAAGATTTATTTAAGCTAAAGGACAGTTTTGTCACAAGAAAAATGGATACAAACTGAGAATAAATTTATGCTGGAAATTAGAAGGCTTGAGAAGAGTTTTTGAAATAGCCCTCGGATCTTAGTAGCTAGGCAAAAAAAACCCTAGGTATTTGCAAGGTGGAGCTCAAGTTTGAAAGGAATGCATCCTGTTTTCTAACATCCACAGAATTGAATTTAGTTCAATCCTGTTGTCAGCTGCAATTTCCCTACTTTTGGGCAGGTCAGTAGGCTGCCCTAAACTCAGTATATGAACCAGTTGTCATCATTTTTATCTCTGCAGTTGAGTACTGAGGCTATTCACAGTGCATTTCCAAGCATGAGGCAAGAGGTCTTCCAGGTGAAACAAAGACTGTTGTCAGGATGAGAAATAGGATATTTTGCCAATAATGAAAATATAAAACAATATGGGTTATCAGTGRAAACACATACACATGCACTGGATGTAAAGCCTCATTCTGTGAGCCTCATTCCAAGAGGAATTCTTCAGACTTCAGTGACTGTTCTGGATTTTGTCCTGCCAGTGTCCTCCTAGAATTTTCCACTGTCCTTTGTGGCAAAAAATTCCTAGTGGCAGGGAATGAGAATACTGCTTTATCTAATCCTATTTCTTCAGTAATCGCATTAGCACTAAAATTAGTATAAGATCATGATCTTGGACARGTAATGGTACCATTAACTGAACATCACAGAGGGGCTAAGCATGAACAAAAGTCACTGCAGTTTATACAAGGTACTCCTGGGAATATTTTGATATTTGGAGAAGAGGGTAGGGCAAGCATATTTTGGGGATAGGTTCTTTACTGCATGACAGATTTCACCATTTTTAGTTGTCTGTCATAACATATTCCTCCTTCTTTCCCTCACACCCACTTCCTTTCTTCACCCTAAAGTATTACTGAAAAAAAAACTATTAACCTTATAAAAGCTACTTGTAGTTGTCACAGCTTCTCCATATGTGAGCTTCCCTACCACAGCTGAAAGAATCTCACAATACCACTTTGAGACTGTCAAATCAGCTATAATAGTTTATTATTATCTACAGCAAAAATCAGTTGTCTTTGCTACAAGGGAATCAGCAGGCAATAAACAGCAGGCAGGAGGACTCTAGGAAAACAGAACTAAATTTAATTGTTCTCCCCATGGACATCCTTCAAGGGATGTTATCACCTGCTGTGCTAGGTCTCCAGAATATATGAGATCTCAGGTGCACAACAACTCACAGGTCTAATTGGTTCCATATCTTTTAGAAAGTCACACTGCTGCAGTGACTACCTGGCCTTCATCAGTGGCAGTAGCCTTGAGTAGACACTGTCCCTTCTGAATCTCTGAAAACTCCAAATTCCCATCCCAAATGGGAGTTCAGGAAGAAATGGAAGCTAGTATGGACACTCAAAGCATTTAAAAACCCGCAAGCTTCCTGGATGCAACTTAGTACTGGGGAAAAAAGTTTGTTTAGTGCTGCCTCCTACTTGATCAAAGATGTGGGTAATTTTAGAACATCTGACATAAATCTTGATTTCCTAGTACAGTCAGGAACATTCCCCATAATTAGTTTATAAATCCAAGTTCACAGCACGAATTTCAGCATACCTCATCCCCCTCATTGAGAAAAAACATTCTTCTGACCCAAAACAAATTTAATGAGACAAAAATAAACTGTACAAAAACTATAAAGAAATGCAATCCTCTTTACCCCCACTCCACAAAACTGCTATTAATTCAAAGCAGTGTAAGGATTCAACATAACTGACAGTTGTTCCCACCCAGTGGTAGTGTACTCCCTTGCCAACCAAATTCTGACTGCAGTTCACTGTCAATAGACTCTGTATCTCAGTAATTGGGCTAAAATAATTAATAATGGGTAGGCTGCTTGAGCAGAGGGTAGGGTAGAGCTTGCCTCCTTTGTTTGCTCTTAGATTTAATACCTTTAATTTCAATCAAGTTAATTGTATCCCTAATTCAATTTTTCAGCAATACAGGTTGTCAGCAGTACATTCTTCCCAAACAAGAGTTACCACCAGCTCACAGGACATCTCTGCTGGAGAGGTTGGGCAGGGAGGGGGCAGAAAACAACAAAAATTTTATACAGACAGAACTTTTGGTATGGTAGCTTCTCTCTTGCTTAGGTTGCTTCACATCTGTAGATTATTCATTTTGCAACTTTCATGGAAATGGTACAAGTTGTCCCAATTTAATAACAGACATTCAGTGCATCAGGAGTAGAGCTTGTTGCCATCAGTCATATGGGTACTAGCATTTCAGCAACATTTCTACACTTCTTCCATACAACTCCAGCAAGTGCTTTGACATCTTTCGTGATGAAAGCACCTAGACAGAAAAAAAATCATTTGTTCTCCGATACAATGGCTGTCAGAAAATAATGATTCTGTGCAATAAAAACTCCACGTAGAAACTTTCTGCAAAGATCTACTTTATTCTCCAACAGCTCACATAACCTGCCACATACAGGCCTCCAGAACAGGGTAACAGAAGCCCAATCAGATAAGCAAACAAGCATGCTGTAGCATTTACTTCATTCAAGAGGCAGCCTGTCTGTCTTAATCTGCAAGTGTTATCATACAAAAAAGTGCATTTTTTACTTTGTCTCCATTCAGGTCAGGGAGGTTTTTTTGTTGTTGGGTTGGGGGGGGGTTGTTTTTTTTGTTTGTTTGTTTTAGAAACTAAAGGTTTTTTTGCATAAGATGGAAATTCTGTCTCTCAGCCAGCTCTGATTATGGTTCTTACACTACTAAATATATCACAAACATGTATTTTTGGCAGGGGTAAAATTACCACTCAAGTGTAAAGAAGCCAGAATCCTGCTGGTTTGAACTGTACCAGCTCCACCTTCAATTCATTATTCTTCCTGTTCAGCTGTAAGCTTTTTCTGTTGCTTGGATTGCAGCAAGGTTTCTAAACCTACATACTACTTGAATCATACATACTACTTTTCCTACAGCTGTCCTGCTAGAAGAATACTTATATTCAAAGTATCCAGAAGAATAAAATATTCCAGGAACAAGAGAGCCACTGTAGCAATTTATATCTAGATTAGCCTATGCTAGAGGATGCCCAGATTTCTTTGGGGGTGGTGGGGTTTGTTTTTTGAAGTACAGCCAAGAGCAGCAGCAGTGACAGAGGGCACCATTGCTGGTAGCTCCTAGCTCTGTGACAATCTTCACACCACTCTGAAGTGGCTTGTGTACCAGTAGCATATTGCTTGCATAGGAATTGCTTCTCTAAGCTCTAACAACCAACTAGCTATTTGCTTGCCACATCTTTCACAGGGCAACCAAAAAACCTTAATACAAGCTCTGCATTTGAGCCATTTGTATTTGTGTATCCTTGCCTGCATTATAGGGCAGATGGAGAAGCTGAGGAACACAGCTTGGAGATCATCATGGCATACTGGGAAAAACATCTTCTCGTACTCTGTTCATGGAAAAGGAGCTGGGCAGGAGCTTTCCCCAGGCTGTTTGCAAMCCTTGCTGTTTAATTCTAGTCACATGAAGAACTACTGCAATAGCTCATGGTTGTAGGGCACAGAAATGCAGAGGACTAAACACAGAGGCAGTTCTAGCTGAATTGCTTTTTCCAGAGCAACAACTACTTTTCATGGCTTGCTGACTTCCTCTCATGGAAAAGAGAGACAAGCCCTAGCAGCTATTTTAAAAGTAGGCAACAGCAAAAGGAATCATACACTCCCCCTTGTACAACTAGTACAGGCATCAGGGTGGGGAATATGGAAAGCAAGGCAGGCTCCAGGTATAAGTGTACGCAAGATATAAGCTGCAGTCATAAGAGGTGACAACCTATAATGGTTATCAAATGAGGTCCAATTCTAGAAACAGAGCATTTTAAAGCAAGTTTAGCCAAGACCAGACCATCTCTAATATTTTTCAGTGGGAAGACAGACATTAGCTCCTCTCTTCACTCTTCCAAGCTGTATACAACAGTGTAGGCAAACCTTAGATTTCCTAAAGGTCATCTTTAGCACAACTTCAAGGCCACTACTGCAGGCTGGTATTTTTGCTAAGTAGTTGTACCTTATTTCTATTACAGAATGCAAGTTCTTGACTAGTCAGATTCATGGTCCCCAGTGTAAGCTCCAGAAAGGAGACTCTGTCCACACTCAAGGATATTGTGTTAGTAGAAGCACAGTCTGCCAGCAACAGATGGGAGAGAATTGTTGCAGGCATTTGTTCTCATAGCCTAGTTCCTACATCTTCTGAGTTTTTTTTGAGATAATGTCACCACATCTGAAAAGTCCTGACATTTAATCAGTCTCTAAGCCTATTGGTACAGATCTCATTTGTTCAGAAAGACCCATAAAGGAGCACAGTCTCAAACTTCTGGAGCAATGCTGCTGAAGAGGTCTAATCAGCAGTGTATTCTCTCCTTGCTTGAAAGTAGTTTAAGAGTTTGGGAATGCTAAATTAGGGAGGGTAGGTGGGGTGGGGGTTTTTTTGTTGACAATAACCAGTAAATCTCATTGACACTTTTAAGACTTAACATCTCTCTTGCAATAGGCTATTCATGAGACATGCATTAAGACTGAATACAAGTTCCATTCTTACACTTTAAGTGGCTCAGAATAAGGGCTTGCTGTACAATAGCACATGTAGGGTTGAAGATAACATGAGATCCCTCCGAACTGGCAGTTTTACCTGTTCTGTATGGGCCCATTTCACAGACACTAAGTGTGGTACACTGCTTGTTGGTGGTTAACCTAAGGGTGTAGTCTTACAAGCAAGCTCTCACAGAGCACATGAGAATTGCTACTTCTTTTCCCCCCCCATCCTTCCTCCCCATCCTGTGACCCAAGAAATATTAAGGTTAATACTCAGTAAAAATGGTTTCAGRATGAATTTCTGAATTAAAAGGCATTTGGTCAACTGCTCACTGCAAGGTATCACAATTTCTTCTTTTCCATCCCACGACGTAGACATCTGAGTAATATTTATTGACCACCTCATTCTGACTATTCCCTGAGGTAAGGCACAGTAGTTTCCCCATAGACAAGCACAGGTTTTTTTACCCAAAACAAGATTTAGAATTGGCAATTCCAATAACCTACAACAGCACATAGTAGCAACAGGTCACCCTTTATTCCAGTTATTTGTGGATCATTTGTAAGACCTCATCTTTGATTCTCCTMACTAGGTTCTCTCCTACTTTGGCCTTCATACTATTTTATATGCCTGCTCCTCCAAGGATTGAGCCCTTTGGYGACTGTGGGAACACAGGTTTACTTGAGCAGAGTCCTCCTGGTTGTGCCAAATCCTACATAGATCAGTAACAGCTTTGCTTCTTTGGATTCAGGTAAGAGAACTCTTGAGATTTCCTCAAAGTTACAGTGACACATTATAGAATCCTGTTACCTAAGCTACGGCCTGCTTTTTGTAGAAGAAAGCCTCATACCTCCCTTAGATTGGCAGTAAAAAATAAGGCCGTAGTAAGGCACTGGTTTGTCAGCATCGGTATTGTCCATAAGACATTGTTTCTCAGTGATGTTTCTTTCTTAGCTCTTCAAGCCCTCACACAAGGGTCAGTTTTCTGTTGTTAACTTAGCCATCTAGCAGGCCCTGGATTGTTTTTTTTTTTAGATACAGGACATCTTGTAAGGCCTCCCAGTTGTTCTATCAATAATCCTCTTCTGGCTTCTGATAACCAGCAAACAACTGATACCAGCTGCATTTCTGTTGCTTGTTATGGCACCTTTATTCCAAGGCACATGGTTTTGAGAAGCTACACTTATCCTATCACTGAAAGCAGCATTCTAATGCCTGGGCAGCACTACAGGAGCTATCAACAGTCAGTAACGCAGGTATGCACATGAACAGGGCAAGGAAGATGAGCAAGGCAATTTGTTTACCCTGTAAACAAACACCTTAAAGGAACATCTTTAGTCACAGGCACCACATGTATTACATAAAATGCCTCTCACAAATTTGTTGAGCAAGAGCTGTAATCTTGCAGAATTCCCATGCAGACAGAGTTCTGAACCATAAATAGCTTAAAATCCTTAATAACAAATATTTACAGCAGAGCTTAGGACTGCTCAGTGTCTGAGAGCAACTAATTAAAATCCCAGGTAGTACTAATTGCAAACACTCCAAGAATCAGAGAAGCTAATACAGTGAGAAGTAGAGTTTGCTTTCTTAAGGAACAGTAATACAAGTACCTCTTTATAAGCCTCAGACCACAACTAGTACTTCCAAAGAGACAAAGCGATGAAAGATAAGCAAAGTGACCTCAGACAGACACAGCCAGCATACAGCTCCAGGTTCACTATGCTGTTGCCAAGAACCTGGCAAGGTGAATGTTCTGGCATCTACAAGATCCCATTTTAACCAAGTCAAAATTGCCTACCTGTAGTGATGCTAGTCAGAAACTCCAAGAACAGAGTTATATCCTAGAGAAAAGAAGATTCTTTCTTCCACAAGTGGTATTAATATTCATTAGGAAAGCTGCAGACATGAATGGCAGTCAGTACTGGCCTGTAGGAACCCCAAATAGCTAATTATCATTAAAGGTGTGAACACACCTACAGGTGGGAGCATGGCTCAGTAATACCAATTTGTGGTCAAGGAGGTGCGTAGGGATTTTAGACGTTCTTCAGGTCACTGCCTTGTTTCTTTGTTAACGCTGGTGAAAGAAATACCAGATTATAATACCCTRTTTTGTTGACTGGGAGACAGATAAAAAACTGAGGCTACTATAGCTCAATGCACACAGCTTGTTTGCTCCTATTAGTTCACTTTTTCAGCAGCTATTCCCTGAGCCCCAGGAATGCTGCATTACACGTGATGCCCACAGGTATTTTGTCTGGGTATTCAGAACTCTTTTACAGATCACCAACAGTAACCTAGCGGTGGGTTGGGTTGCTCTCATGGTCCAAAGCATGAAAAGTGGGCTAGTGTGCCAAGGAAAACCTGGAGGCTAGACTGTGAGCTTCAAGGTTTCTTAGAAAGAGTGTAAACACGCACAATATGGGGAAAGTACTGGAGAGGGAAGAGTAGAGCAAGATAGCAACACACAATTTTGCTTCTTTGATCCACTAACTTACTGATTCAGCAAAATGAGGGCAAGATAGAGCTGGTGCCAATGCTCTGTGAGTGATTATCATGGAAAAAGTGGAACCAGTGGGAACAGTGGAAGGGTGTATGAATAGTTTTTGTGGCTCAACAGCAGCATGAGATGAAGAATCACCTGTTACCATAAAGAGGCATGGCCTCTGAATCTTGGGGAAAAAAGAAACATCTGAGATGCTGAAGGCCCAAAGAGGGAAAAAGTGCAGTAGAGAAACATCAGCCATTTACTGAGAGGAACAGATGTACTGGAAAGTTATTTGACTGTAACAGAGAGAAAGAAAGAGAGCCATTCTCTTAACATTATCAGAGCAGATACTGGAACAGTGTTCTGTGCAACAGGCAGGGCAGAAATGAGCTAAATAGTGCAATAGGCCTAACTGTGGCATCCAGGCAAACAGGCCACTACTGACTATCTCTCATGTTTGGTCAAATTGATATGCTGAGCACATGGCAAATTCTGGTTAAGTGATCTTTTGTTAGGAATGTATCAGTTCATGGAAAACAAACTTTCTCCTGAAAGCAGTTGTTCAAATATGAAAGATTATGGAGTGGCCAGTGAGCAAGTAAATAACGCATTTTGAGATGGGGGAAAATAAGCAACAGTTAATTGCATAATTCTAGTTGTGAACAAGAAATTATATGAATTCCCAAGGTTCCCATTCCTACTGCATATCCTGAGAGTCATGAAGTCAGTATATTGAGGACATTATAACACATATTATTATTTTCTTTTAGAATTTAGAAGGCTTTTGGAAATGGCTGAAGAAAATGCTAGAGATATGGAAAGACTTTCCAGTGACATTAATGGAAGTTGTGTCCATTCATACCATGTTTAACATTTATTAGAAAAAATAGCAAAAAATAAAAGCATGTGGGTTTTCCTCACTGCTGATCCTGGCTGCAGAGAAAGGGTCCTTCACCTCCTTCAGTTCAGGTACTGAGAGTGGCCATTGCAGCGCAGGTTTGGAGTCAGAGACCTTTTTTGTTGAGAGCAGAGATGAGAAATATCTGCTTTTCCCTGAGGATGTAGATGGTCCATCAGGCCATGATGGAGATCAGTTTTGTTTCACATTCCTGGCACAGCAATAATGAATACATTAAACCTAGCATATTTTAACTATACTTTTGAAAATAATGAGTATTTAAACACAGGACCATGTGACACATTCCTGCTGACTGAACTAGAAGCTGGATTTTTATATTGTTACTGTATGTTTGGTTTGGGTAGTAAAACAAACGGTATGAAGAATGAGTTTGTGCTAGTAAATCAGAGTTTGAAATGTAATTCTGAAGAAGGGGAGTGGAACACAAGAAAATCTCTAGTTTCTTCCTTTAGCTAATCAGAGGTGTGTGGCCCTAGTTCAGGTTTCTCTTTAACTTTATTTGTGGTACATGAATAACCTGTGAAGATGCCTTCAGGCAGCAAAATTTGCATCCAAATACCAATTTAATGTAGTGACTCAGACACACCATCTCACATTTAGAGTAATTTCTGATTTCTCACTTCAAGCGTTCATTTTAAAACCCAAAATCAGATTGAAAAATAGGCCCAGACTAGTGCAATGACATCTGTCTCTTGTTTCCTTGGAACTTCAGCAGCCTCTGTGAGCTCTGCAGGCTTCCAGAAATTTATGGATGTCACCTAATGCAACTGGTTTGGAGTCACTATGGATTTTTGGCACAGCTTTCTTTGATGATGCCAATAAATAAGACCACTTGGACATCTGGGGTGGAGGCAAGTCTTAATTCTTCAGTTACAAAGCTGAGATCAATTTCTTGGCCAATTTTGGTATCTGAGATACACCTTAAATTAAAAGAAATGTTAGCATCAAGAAAAGGTCAGCTTTTCCAAAATACGAAGACTTTTTCCTCTAAACCTTTTATCCATTGGACTATTGATTTTAAAAATTTTGTTTTCTAAGTTGCCTTCCCTGCTTCTTAGAAAATCTGCTATTTTTTTCTCAATTTAAAGACATTATTGAGTTTTCCTAAAAATACTGTCAAGCAAGTTGTAGTACCCAGGATTTTATTGTTGAAACATGGTTAGTAATGAGATTCTAATTAGATTGTGATACTTAAGCCTGGTGTGAAAAGGGTCAGTCTCTTAATCGTGTTAGGCTTTGAAGAGATTACAGGAGTGACTTTTTCCTTCTTGCAGACCCTGCACTAAGAGCCACTTCTCTTTAACTAGCTTGCAACACTAGATGTAACTCGATAAAATGTTGGCACATTGTGCTGTATTAAGTATAGAATCACACGCAAAAATTTATTCATTTTGTAACCCTAACAGCACTGAATTGCAATATGAAAAAGGGCATCCCACATGTACATCTAGAGTAAACTCTTGGCTTAATCACAAATGTCCGATTAAACAAGCACTGTGAATTCTAACAGGATTTTTTTTTCTTTCCAGATTTCAATTGCAGAGGCAAATTCACACAGAAATATAACTACCTCTAACTTCAGCCTCCCGATGAGTTTTCTCTGACTTGCTGCTTCTGTGTAGGCCAGAAATAACAGGTAAAGAGCATCTCTTCCTCACATCTACTGTAATTTCTGCTCTAACCTCATGCAAAGTGAGGGTGGCAGGAAAATGAGCACCACTCCTGTTGTTAGAGAAGAGGTAAAGGGGAGGAGGAAGTATGGGGATATAAATCTGTAACCTAGAGGGTATGTGGGCTAAAACTTATGAATTGGTATTCTCCTTTCACGTTCCTATCCTTCCCCCCACCCCCCAAGAAATAGTAACCTTTCAGTCATGGGCCACATTTTGAGTACTTGGATCTGTCCTCCGCAGTTTTCAACAGCAGCAATATTTATTCATGGACGTTACAAAACTGACATGTTCTTCAGAACAAAGGTTAGAGTATAAATTAATCTCTCTGATTTTGCATGTAAGTTTACATCCGTGGCGTCAAGGAGTCTTCAAAGTGAAAAAGGATCTCTAAATGTTACAGAAATAACCTGCTTTTTCCAAAGCTGTTATTCTGTGCTGCCATTGTACCCAATGTGCAGTCTGGCTAGGAAGGCAAAAGGAATGGTAGGCATGAGATGGCAGAAGATGCAAATACCAGAATCAGATTTAGCTGTATTGGAATGTAGCCACAATCACACTCGTTCAAGAAAATATTATATATTTTCAGCATGTATTCTCAATGTGTATGAGGTGATTTTGCAGATGCTGAGCTCCCCCAATACTGTTTTTCTCAATTAAGTGTATTTTATGCCAGTTTCCATTCAYTGCTGAAATAACAGCTCCCAGAAAGAAAAAAATTAGATGGCATGTTCTGTCCCCAAGCACAAGGAGTAAAACATGCCTGTTTAAATCTAAAAGGAATTGTTCTTAAAATCTAAGAAAACAATACGTTGCAGAAATGGTGCACCACTCTGGGAACGATATGACTGCTCAGCTTTGGACACAGGCAGGATCCTACACAGTTTTAGATTTAGAGTGTGTGAAAAACAGGGAATAGGAATTAAGCTGAGCCCACCTAAGAGACAGGCTGGAGGCAGGAGGAAATGGAAAGCTCACCCGCTTTTTATTTTCAGTGTGTCCATTTCAGTTGGCTGGCCTCCTGGCCACTTCAGTAAGCTCTTCTGAGGTGAGAAATATCTCCATAAATGCAGGCAAGTTGTTGAAAATTGTAATGAATGGAGCACAGCTAAACACACTAATGAAAAACAGAGCTGAAGCCACTCTGACAAGACAAGAGTTGTGCTAGTTTAAAGTCCATAAACAAAAAACAGGGCCATGCTTCACCCCAGCACAGCTGGCCTCTGAGGAAGCTAATTGTACTTGTCCTTGAAAGAGAAAAGCGCAGATAAGCCACAAAGAGTTATATTGTGGGAACAGCTTGTATGGACTCTGGTGAAGGACATGAAAGGAGCCAGCTAAAAATACATTCAATTCTGAGTGTAGCCAGCTTATTTTGATGAGAACTATTTACATATTCCATTTAGATCTTTAATGTTTCTGTGGTGAATTTCTTTTTTTTTTAAAGCCTCAACAATTAATTCCTTTTTAACTGCTGTTTTTTATCTAATAGAAACCAAATCAAGGTATTTAATCATAGCTGTAAATTTAAAAGYGGAACCCAGATTCATTGTTACACTTAGGAAATTGTTTCAGATAAAATGTGTAACAACAAAATCCTATGTATTCAGCTACATAAAGAGGACAACAGCTTTTGCAAAGTACTAAATTCGTGTGACTTCCTACGTGTACCAAGTCTTGAATTTAGGATTTGTGCCTCTCAATTTTAAGCTGTAATTCTTACAATCCTTACTGTTGCTTGGAGATTGAGAGTGGATCACCTGTAGAAGAATTAGTAACTGATAACTGAAAGATACAGCCAAAAATTAACTCCCACAAACAGATTATGAGAAACTGAGGAGCAAATAATCAAGATCTGTTCAGAAAGTTCTTGACTTTGGTTTCTGTACTTTCTTCTCATTATTTTTCATTCTTATGCTCTGCTGGCTGCTGCTTCTGCTTGTTGTTGAAACACCAAGGAATGGGCTAGGTTGTCAGCAAGGAAACACACTTCTTGGCATTGACATCACACACCACAGGCACCCTGTGGTGCAGCGTAAGCCAGTCTGCACAATAGACAGAGATGTTCTTGCACTAAGTATGAAAAACAGCATTTGGTAAAAGGGGTTCACCTCAGCTTTTGTGTTTCAGTTTGCTAAAGGGAAGAGCTTTTTTAAAGCATCACTTTCTGAAATTTAAGCACTTGGGTCAGGTTGGAAGAAGAACTTATCTCCACTCAGTTTCACTGCCCTGGACCTCCTGCAGAAGGTCCAGAAGAAGAAAATGCTTAAAAGCATCATTTTTATGAGGCCTGGTCTTGCCAGACATTTAACTTTTATCTTGCATCCAACACTGCAGTTTAATCAGGAGTTTAAACCAACATAACATGCTGCCAAAAGGCATGGTCCCATTGTCCCCCTCTCAGTCCTTTGTATTGCTGCCATCTTTGTGTGGCTGCAGGGTGAGCCCAGTCATTAATCTGATCTAGCTAAAACTAACTTGGCTTCTGAAAGTGCCCAGTCATCTGCTCTGGATCATTGCATGGCCACATGAGTGCTTGCGCCAGCGCAAAGTGGGCAGCAGTAGAATGCCTGAGACAAGAACAAGCAGGAGAGAGCAGGCAGGACTGCCTTTCAGTAGCAGTGACAAGTTATGCCAATTCAAAACTGTTCATGAAATTCCCTGGATCTGTGAGAAGAACCTTGGGCAAGAAAAATGGTTATATGCATATCTGGCAGTAGAAACATAGACACCTCCTGGGTTAGGTGAAAGGAAGTGGGTGAAAAGTATCTAAGCATTGGATATTTATCCATTAAAATGCTGTCGATGGGCTGATGTAGCCCATCTGGTATTTTCCTCTTCCAGCATTTCTGTAAAAAAAAGTTTAATTTGGATAGCTGAATCAATTTTTGTTTTACTTTAATAATGGATCCTGTGTACCCATGAGATTTATGCAGCATACAGTCCCATCCTCTCCCTAGTACATGTCTTTTAACATCATAGACTCCCTGGCATATTTGCATGACACAGACCTCTAAAAGGTTCAGACCCATTAACCCATTAGTGATGCCATCTCTACAGGTGATGGACACATTTTGCCACATTTCTAGTTCAGTAGTGACATCTGTCTATTATTGATGCTGCCAGTGAATAACAGCCCATTGCTAGCTGGATTGCCTCAAACTTTTTCCCTACATGGCATCAAGTACTGACCTCTATCTTAGGAGTCACACGAGATGGCATAGAGAACTAAAGGGACAACCTCAGCCAAAGCCCTGTGCAGCAGCTGAGTTAGGGGCATCTCCAGTTGCCACTCAGCATTAGCCCGGGATCCTTTTACTTTGCGGAGTGTCCTGTTTGATCACCCTTCCACCCCTCTCTCAGCTCGGATCAGCCCATCACACACACTAAGCGTACTGGCTCTCCAGCACTCCTTGAAGCCCTAGGACAGGCTTGCTTCAGGAGCTCAGAGAAGCCACGCACACCAGCAGGCCTGCCGGGACTAAGAGTACCTGCCCGGGCGGCAGGCTCCCTTGCCAGCTAGTGCGAGAGGCAGGCCCTTAGGGCCCTTGGCGGGACAGAGAGAGGCCTGCCTTTTGCGTTGTTTTCAGGGTGGAGAGACAATTATTTTGGCCAGACGTTGCAAACCACAGGATCCAGTTTAGTCTGTTGCCCAGTGGCAGGGCGCGTTGTGTCCAAGGAGCTTGCTGTGCCTGCAATAGGGAATGCGACTATTAGGGGAAATTTTCTTCAAAAAATACATCACCTGCTAGACTACACTGTAGTTCTGACTGCTGCTGTCTGACATGGCAAATCCAGAATGATGTGGTACCTCTCACCAGGGGAAAACAGCACTTGGTATTGGCAGGATCTGCCTACAAACCTGGGCCAGCGACTGTGCAGGAGGATAATTACTCCTGACTGGAATGAGAACTTTTGACCTCCAGAGCACAGCACGAGGCATTTTTTTTCTTCCCCAAGGGAACTACTGAAGAAGCAAACATTATTACAGCTGACGCAGGGGAGAAAATGAGAAATGGGGACGAGGAGGAGGATGTATTGTTTAAATGGAAATTTTTTAATTTATCACATTTCATTTCCTATCAGTGCATCTAGAATTCAAAGTAGTACTGTTTAGATGAGTAACATGAAAAATTACCACTCAACATTAATTTACAAATAATCTGGAAAACTGCTGTGGTATTTCTTCAAGCCTAAGGAACCACCAAATGAGGCATCGTAGTGCCCTCTTGTGGATTTTAGTGTCCAAAGCAAAATATATTTTGCAGAACATTTTAACGCTGTGAAGGCTAAGCTACAAGAGCAACATAATGCTCCGCATAAAAAGTTACATTTTGGGGGGTTCTGAGTTTTCTGGAGATGAGGACTAAAGCAAAAAAAGTGACGTCTTTCTTCTACAGGAAGATTTTTTTAATAACTCATTAAAAACTATATAGTTTTTGATGTAATTCTAATATATATATGTATTCACCTATAGGCAGATGGTATCAGCTTAGCCTTGTTGTACTTTAATTGCAATGTTCTAATTTCTGTACAAAAAAACCCTCCAGAGTAGCAACAGGAATGTAGGATAACCATTCAGTTACACTCACAGAAGATAATTCAACTAGAAATTACCTTCAGTATTTTTCTTATTCCACTTGTTCTATGCTAGTTCCAGTTTTCATTGACATGCATCCTCAGACTCTGCACTTTGATGTAAACTAAGTCTTAGGGGAACTTATTATGAACCCACTATATATAGAGATATCTTGCATAATTGGAGCCTACTAAATCCTAAATTGCCACACAGTGTTGCTGAATTATTATTTTATCTACATTGCACAGAATAACCTCTGGAAACCCAGTCTAATGTATCTATAAGGATGTTCACTAATGCTGATGTTCAAAACATAATAGAGCCCCCAACAGGTTACTTAGTCAGGCAGTAGATGGCACTGAAATCCTTCTGAGAGGTGGAGCTGTGTCACCCAAATGCATAACATTTCATAAGTAATAAGTGTATATATTTCTCAGCATGTTTGTATTAGACATTTACATATGGTAAAGGAAGTAATTTCTCATAGTTGGACCTACAGAAGACTGAGAAATAAAAAGACTTCATAAACAATACTACTCCTATAAAAGAATGCTTGTGAGTAAGTGTTAACTATCATGATTGCTATACACTTACACACTGCTAAGAATTATCCATTATGGGGGATTACCGCTTTTCCAGACAGCCCAAAATCTGGAGGGGGTTGCAGTTTGTGTGTTTCATGGTCTGCCGCTATGTACAGATGGAGTGACTCTTGACTATTAAATACAGTAGTAGCTTAAGACCCAGGAACTTCGCCTCACTTAGGTGCAACACTGGGCTGCTTTCAGGCCCGAGCTGGCACCTCCGTAGTGCAGCACTTGCGCCATTTGGGCGAGCACAGAGTGGATCTGCCTGCGCCAACACACTGCAGTCAGATCACGGTAATTCTGCACACCGATCGACAGATACTGTATTCCTAGGTAATGCACTACAGCACACAGAGCAGAGAATAGGTTCAAAGTGTATGCAACATTTTATTGAAAAAATACGAATGTTCTGTACATAAAGTACAGCTCAATGGGCTTGATAAAATCTCCAGAGACTTATTGGTTAATAAAAGGTCTTCTTTTCTTCTTTTTCCTCTACGCACATAAAACATACAGTGAAGCAGCAGGTCCCCTGTTCTTGTGCAAGTGCAATCCCATCGCTGTGTGTGCAGCATAGCGCCTGGCTCTACACACTGGACTCCAGCATGCTCAGTGTACTTTGATGGATGGTCTGCAAGAAATTTAAAGCATGGAAGAACTGCACAGGACTGGTCCTCCAATCCACTGATGATTCAAAATTTCTTATGAAATCTCTGTATTCCTGCATCTGCGTATCCAATATGTCTGACAAATAAATACAAAAATAAATAGGGATCTGGCCTCACAGAACCTCAAGTCTCAGAAGCAACACAGTTTGTAGCAAGCTACATACATAATTTCAACTATATCAACATAATTTATTTAAATCTCTATCCATAAATGTATTAAAAGTATAAATTCTTAATCCAATACTGAGAGTTTAGTTCTGGAAATAAACCCAGAAAAACAAAGTTTTTTCAGTCCTCTCTTACAATTTAGTGTGCTTTTTTAGAAAATGCTTTATAGCTGAACTTCAGCAGAAACTAGCTGCTATATAATGTAATTCTATCCCCCAAACCTAATATAAAAAGCTTTTAAAATCTTTTTACAGTAACTGACTTTCATGTCCTAACTTTACATACAGTTACTAAAAATACTGCACATAGCAGTGTTGTCTAAAAATAGGTTTAGTGTTAAAACTACATGCACAAATGCCAGAATACCAAAGCAGAAACTGAATAATGTGGCAGATTCACAATTAACTTGTGTTGCTAATTGGATGGTGTAACAATACTGCAGTCTCAAAGATGTGTGTGTTGCAGATGGAAAGACAATGAATAGGACTGGGTGAGGAGAAAGTTAGGCAAAAAAACCTTTTTTTCTTCTCCATTTAAAACTGGAATGTCCTTTATCACCAAGAAGAAGTGTTAGAAGCTCGTACTGAATCAGGAGTAAATGGTGATGACTTCTCGGCCACCTCCTCTAACAAGTAATACTCTCTCCAAACCCTCAGTCAAGACTTCAAGAAACTCCATATCTGTTTCAGTAAAGTCAAGGACAAAAGTAATGTTAAAACCAAAATACATAGTGATTAGCCTGCCTTACAGAACAGTAATAAAACAGTACATGCAGAATGCTGTAGGCACCTAACCCACATCCACCAAAAACCACCAAAACATTTCCTAGTGTGTATTTACTGCAACTCAGGAGAGAAGGAATTTTTCTATATGCAAATTTTGAAAAGTCTGGTTAATTTTTTTTTCCCAGCTACTAAGATACACTATTTGTGGTTGAAAACATTTTTAAGAGTTTATATTGTGAAATATCTCACTAGGAGAGGCTGAATGAGAGATGAGTTTAAAATGTACTGCTTGACTAAATTTGAAACATCCTCTAGTCATCTGTGTAAACAGATATAAATACAAATTTAATAGATAGTAGTGGTACAGGGCTGATGAGAGTTGCTTATAAATGTATCAAACTTCTCATTTTATTTACAGATTTTAATATTACTAAGTTCACTTCAATACACTTAAAATCCCTAGGTGACTCAAACTTTTTCCCATTTTATATAAAATATTAGGCCTCTGACTGACTATTTAAAAGAGGAATTAGTGCTTTTATGTAGACTCGGATGCAGTTACAAAACCTACTTGCCAGCAGCTTGGCAAAATGCATTAGTACACAGTTCAGTCTTAGCCATATATAAACTCCAGTCTAACTTACTTTCACATGTTGCTCCTATTCAATAGGAACTGGTTTCACCACAAAGGCATAAGGGGGAGAGAAGAGTAGGAACATATTACCCCAAATGTGTGAGAAACTTCTCAGGTTTGGGGAGGAAGAGGCAGGGAAGGAATCCAATGGCTAAAAGTGAACTGTGTAGGTTAGCTTGGAAGCGGCACTCTCTCGCTCTTCCAAATGAGCGATCTGAACACCAGGTTACACAGTTAAACTCTCTCCCAGCTGCTCTTCATGAATTTTGCATGTTTTTCAGTCACAGTGGCCCAGCCTCTTCAGGGAAGGCAAGGAGCAAGTATCCTCACCCAACATCACCCCTAGCCGGGAGTTTGCAAAGCTCCCTGGGCTGTAGTAGCTGCAGTTCCCCCCGTGCTGAAGAGGAGTGTTCTGGCCCCTTCTTTGGCCAGTCGGCTGTCGTCTAACAGCTGTTACCACTACCACCTCCTCCCAGATTTAGGGGGAAACGCAATCATTTGGTCTGTGATTTAAGGCCCATGACTTAGGTAATGTTTTTTGGCACAGGTTAATGCAAGGCTTGCTAGTTTAATGGTACAAACCAAGGCTGAAAAGCAGCTGTGGACAGAGAACTGCCATGCCAGCTGGCTCACCAGATCACAACCCTCAGCTCTGGCTTTACTTAGACATGGTGCAAGTGCCTAAATACTGTAGGTTGGACTTCTAGTCTTACTAGAGCATCATACTTGGAGCAAAGCTCCCAATTCTGATGGGTGAGCACGTGCATGAGAAATGCCCTCTCCTTCAGGACTTCCTGCTCGCTCGAGTTCAGACATTCCCCGGCCCAGCACGCTGACTGCTGTGAATGCTTCCCTGCGTGTCTCCTGCATCCACTGTTGAGAATTGCTGCAGTCAGCATTGTGAATTGCACTCCTGGAAGCAGGTGACCAACCTTTAAATGATGCTGTATTTAGTATGGCAATGTCTATATTCCTTTCAGAATCAGCCTTCACTCCTGCCCTGGAAGATGTTAAAGGTTGTCAAATTGTTTAGCGTTTTCTGTAATGGCAGAATACTCACAAATGAATTGTGTCATTGTTGCCAAAGCCTGAGACTTACCAAGGTCATGGATAAATTAAACTGAATTCAGTAAGAATTCAGACAAGACTGACTTCATACTTCCAAGGCTTCCAGAGCAACCAGTGGCACATTTTACTTTAAGCAGTTACTGTACATGAGCCACAGGCCAGTACCCTCCACTCAGTGGACAGTTTGTCACATATTGCAGCTTGACAACATTTCTAGTAAAATAACTGCAAGCGCACAGATTGAAGAAAGATCTTGTATGTGGACCAGGCCTTCCCTTAAAGGATACAGTTTTCATCACCATCAGTATTCTTTGGAGGACCAGGCATGTTGAGGAGAACAAGTCTGGCATCATGGGACCTATTTACAATAACTTCATTTAGCTTCACTGCTGTGTGCATCCTTCGGACATTAGACTGGTTCCTGTTGAAGAATCACATTCAGATTTACTGTTCAGAAAAAACATGCCTCCAGCCTCTGAAAACTGAATGATTAAGAAGTCATTCAAAGCAAACCTTAAATCTCCTAAATACTCTGTTAAATGTCAACTCAACATACAGTAATATAATAAAGACACAAAAGAGATTTCTTGTATAGTTCTTCAGCTACTGCTATTCCGTCCTGGAGTCAGGTCTTCAGATTTCAAAGTTAAAATAGCCTTCAAGGAGGGCATTTTATACAGATCATACAGTCTTGCACAAGAAGTTAAAACCCATTTGCACAAGAGTGCATGCTCTCTGACCAGGGACATTTGTGGCTGCAGAGCCTTCACTTCGGGCAGGCCTCTCTGGATCCCCTTACTCCCACGGCAGCACCGACCGTGCATCTCAGGACTCAGTACCAGAAAACTCTCCGAGACCCTCAGAACCGAGCAGGAAACTGGCAGCATTGCGCTTGGCCCAGACTTTTCACAAGTGCACTTGTTTTGTGTTGAACAGCAGCTGACATCTCCAGAGAAAGTTCGATTTTCTGTGGATTGGCAGGTTGGAATGCAGCCTACAAACAGTGGGAAGCACGCCTGCTTATGGGTCTTTTCTGGTATTTAGTAAGGATTTTAACCTTTCCTTCAGTCAGGCACTCATCAGCCTCTCTGTCTGGCTGACTATTTGCAAGAGAAAACACATAAGATCTGAGCATCTTCGAAATCTCAATCATGCTTTCAAATTTGAGTAGCCACTTGGTTGAAAAGTTATGGGAGAGAAGGGAATAGATACAGCATGGTCTCATAAGCCTCTGTTCCTTAGGAAACCAGGCTAAAAGAGATACAGGATTAATTATTCAGAAGCCATCATCACAAAATAACATCAATTCATGCAGGAACAGAACTGGAACGTATCCTAGGGGGATTTTGGGCCAGGGAATGTTTCCTTGCTACAGGAAATCAATCATTATTTTGGTAATTTAAAAGGAAAAGCAAAACAGAAATAGACTCAAAGGCAGAATATATTCTCCCTTTGCAGCTTTGAGGATTTTCCACTTATTTTCTTTATTTTAATATATTAAAAACAGGTATTAAGAGAACCAAGTTGAATATGAATCTGTAGTTTTGTTGATTCAGCTTTACGTATTATAAGTTAAAGTAACTTTGCTTCTTTTCTGAACTTAGGTTTCTGATTTTAGGTTTGCAAATAAATAGTCTATATATACAGAAAATAGAAGATGCAATGGTACGATTAATATTTCTTATACTAACACCACAGTTTATCCACTTCGATTACCTCTCTGTTATTTCTTTTTTTTTTTTTTAGAGCAAGAACATCTCCTGTCTTTACCACGTCAGCATCAGAAAGCCAGGGACAACACAGAGGCCAGATTATGTTTACAGGAAGTGAGGAAGAAAACAGCACCAGAAACAATGAACTGTTATAAACTATGTATAGTTTTGGAAAAGTAATTGAAAACTGACGGTTTGGCATTCTCCAAAGTGACCTTTAAAATTGGCATCTCCACAGTTATCTGAAGATGYAGGCTATAAGAAAGCGGTTTGCTTGGTGTCCAGAAACAACATCATAGCAGTGTTGTAGAATTAGAGCTTCTCTAAATGAAGAATGTTTCCAAATCTTATGCCATATTCTGCTTGAGAAAATAGGCTCAAACCTGTAATTGTTTTCTTTCCTGATTTGGTTCTTGTCAGGATAACTCTTGTAGTTTTGTTGCATGTTATTTATAACGATACTTAGCTTAAGTGGCTAATCCTGCTCCCTTCAAAAGCATTGCTAAGATTCTGTTCAACTCTGACTCCTTTTCTGTTCTTCCATAGTTATATATAATTTTCCAGCTTTTAGTTGAGAAAATGAAATCTTCCCTCTCAACCATCTTAATGTACTTCTAAGTTAAATAACAAACTTACAAGTTTTCCCACTCTCTGAAAGCATGGAAGAGGAAAAAGTACAGGTAGTTAACACCAAATTCAGCAGAATTTCTACAGTATATAAACTATGTATGATTCGTCCTAAGAGAGACTGGAATTCCCTGATTTAGAAGTAATAAGCAATCTGGAACTTTGCCAAGTACGCAAAGCTGACGGTGAGTGGGCTCTTGATGCAAGATGTAATACATCAAAGAGGTCACAGGAGATTTGTGCCTTTTAATACAAAGCCACATAGAGCGCTTCACTTCCAGCTATTTGAGGGACTCACACATGGTAATACTAAGGCTGCTGTCACATGTCAGTGCTCCTACAACAGCGAATCTGTCTTCGATGATTTTCTCACACACACATATTCCATTCCCAGTCATTCACCACCATCTCCACTTCTAACAGATGCCACCAGCTCTTCCTTGCGGCATTAGACATCCGCACTTCCTATTAGATCAGTGAAATTTTCTTTTTCAAACATRTGTTTTGTTGAGGTTTTGGGGAGACAGGAGGAGGGTTATAATATGACTTAACAGCTCCAGTTTAGATTTTGACTATACTAAGTATAAATACTGAGGCATTTGTGTTACACTTAATTGGTTAGCAATTTCTCAAGAGGCTAACTGCTGTCCTTTCAGTAGTCAGGTCTCAGGCATACTGTGCAATCCTAAACCAAGGATTAGGCGGGGAAAAAGATAATAAAAGCACAGCACAACTAGACTTTTAGGAGGCGCAAGGTGTTGACTCTGACAAGACTCACGGCTTAATGCTGATCAGATCTCTAAAGGTTCCCACAGCACTGCTTCGGTTCCGCTTCTCAGAGTCACATTTTTCCTTTGTCCAGGTCATCTGAATGTTCTCGGGAACTGGGTCTGCCTCATCTTCTTCATCTGAGTACAAGCTCTCCAGACGTGCTATTGAGTGTCTATCCTTTACCAGCTGAGCCTAAAGAGCACAGGAATGACAAGGTGAATGCGGAGACTTTATTTTACCTTCTCTGGTTCCTTTTAAGCAATGGAAGACTTTTTGTTCCATTGTATCCTTCATTTTTTACAGTCAATATAGCATCTAGGGCAGCTCAGATATCAAACATCTGGCCTAGACAGTAATCTTACATACCAAACTGAGTTCAAACTGTTTTGATGGGCGTGAGCCCTGCAGAATTTGGACTAACAGAGGCTGAATCTATACTAGGAGAAAGAGACAGTCCGTCTCTCATCAGGAGACTGTCTGAAACAAGAGGCAAGTCTAACCCAAAATTGACAACAAAAAAGTTTGACGGACACATGCACAAAAATAAGATATAGCCTGCACCTTTCATAGCTAAGGGCTGCACCTTTCATAGCTAAACTGGAATGAAATTTGCAGTAGGAAAACAGGATATACTATAGTTGAGACAAACACCGGATATTCCATATAAACCAAAAACAAGGTCGAAAAAGGGTCATCCTCAGGTCCCTGASCATCATTTACACTGCCAAGGGGAACACACAGATCGTTCCCGCAGCTTACATACCGCCATCGTTTTCCCCCAAACATTTCTAGTATGGCTTTGCAAGTGCAGCCAGGCTTTTCAGTAACTATATGCAATTTTTGGACACAACAACTAAAAAACCGAAAAGCTACACTAAAAGTATTTCTTACAGCTTTAGAACACAGGAGTCAAGTTCAAGCAGCAGCTATATAAAACACTAGCAGGAAGGCATTTTGTTTCATCTACCTCAGCAGTCCACAGTAGTCAACCACAAATGACATACCTCCCTTTCCCTCTCTGTTTTTGTCAGCCTCATTTGCCTCAGCATCTGAGATCTCTGCTCCATCATAAGAGTTCGCTCATAAGTATATGCTGAGATATCACTATTGTGCTGCAGAAATAAGAAGAATATTGCTCTCATAATCAAGCCATAAGCAAACACCACCATTTGCATCATAAAGTGAAAAACTGGCTCAATCCCTTACCATTTCTACCACTTCTACCTCTGCCTCTATTCGGAGTTGATAGAGGAAAGTAGCCAAGTCCTTCTTCATCTGTATGCTGTTGTCATCCATCTGGGCTACAGTAAAAATTCTCATTTTGCATTTTCTCCAAACCTGGTGAGGAAACATAAGCTCTTAGTACACTGGAGCCAATAACATTTTGCTCTGCAAAACAGAACCTTACCAATACAACCCACTCTTTATCAACATTGGTTCTGCTACTGGGCCGTGTCTCTTCACRCTGATGCACACAGAAGTAGGTAATAACAAATATACTTTTTCTAGCTCCTTACTTACTTTGTGCTGTTTGAGTAGAAAAGGAAGCAACATCAACATGCCTCCATCATGCACAATCCACCACACATCAATGTTGCCTTCATTGTAACGCTCATGGTTACTAGGGTAGAAAGACACGTTTTTGGGAACCAATAGGGCCAAATGAGCTGCAGTCGTGCAACGAACAGTACCTGCCAAAAATAAGAACAAACAGTTACCTCCAATGCTGCAAGGGTGATCTACGGTAGAAGAGTTACTCACTAAGCAAATGCCAGCAAACCATAAAAGTCATCACTTWTATAAAGAAAAGCGAGTACAGCAAGGCTTGTACAGAAAGGTCAGACCAAGTGACATAGTTAGGATAAAACAGACTTTCAGGAATACAAGCCCTACTTCAGGTTTGAAATAAAAGCAGTATCTTCAAAGCCATGTACAAGGAGAAAGCATCTGCTCAGTTCTAATTTGACTGCATTAAATAGTTGGACCATCTGAGGCCTTGGAGGGAGGAGGGGAATGCAAGGAGAGTGTTAGCTCCAACAATAGAGAGGTGGATAATTTAGCACCTGTGAAAAGACAGAGGTTATAAAGGAAAGAAATTAGAGTTTGCCATAAAAACCAGTATGTCTCAAGTCCATCATTTTTTAAGCATTCATTACAGAGAGATGAGTTTTAGCTCCTACATTGATCTTTGAAAAAAACCTTTCATGGGTTTCCTTATCTAGGAAAAGTGATATTTCAAACAGAGAAGTTTTGTGAGAAATCATCTACTGGTAACAGGATTTGCTGGTTGCTTTGCCTGAAAGCATAGCTATATCTCTCCCCTCTGTCCTCAACCACATCAGCTGGTATCATAAGAGATATTTTCTTTCCCCTATGAAGCTTGCTTTAATTGCTGTATTTACTCGTTTTGTAACAGAAGTGTAAAGGCTCTAGATTACTAGATTTATTTAAAAACACTAGCAATGGCACAAATTTATCTGATTGCATTTATTTTCTAAGGCTTAGCTTTGTTAACTAGAGAATAAGTTCATGATCAACAGAAGAAACCACAAATAGTAGAAAACAAAACGGATTTCACAGAGATTCTGTTAAAACGCACAGCGTGTGCTGTGTATGTAATAAACACCTTGGTGAAGAATATTTGATCACACAGAACCTTCAAAACTAACCTATAAATGTTTTCCATGACCTTGGATCTTCACTTTGCCTCCAGCCATATGGCCATCCCAAAACCACGGTATTGTGTTTCATGCCACCTAGTCCACAGGACTGAATCAAGTGGGCAATTCCTTCTCGAACTTTATTGGCTACAACTACTTGACAAAATCCTTTCACCTTCTCAATGTCCATCATATTCTTAATAGTCTGGAAGACAGACAAGGAAAAACCTCACAACCAAGTTTTTCTGCATCATTTGATTACAGTGTAAATTCCTGCTTCACACGTGCACAGATGAAAAGCATTTTAAGGCAAAGTTCTGCTCCCCTACTTTCCTTAAACAGAAGAGAAAATGCCCRCTAGCTGTATATAATACTTGTTTAAAACATATATAGTTCCTTTTCAAGCATAATTATTTCTAACAAATTAAGATAGCTTTTTTCGGTTTGTGCTATAGTCCCTTATTTGTAAGAACAGTAATTGTTAGGAAGATCTGTTGCTATTTCACTTTCTAATCCTAGAACAACCACTTTTTATTAATCTGAGGTTAATTAGTTTCACTTGGATTTCCTGTTTCAGATTCCCATGTATAACATGCTGTTTTATTATACTCATTTTACATACATAAGCAGCAAAACCCCACATCTATCAATAATACCATACTTTGTTTAAAAGCAAAAAAACAAACTCAACCCATAGGCCTATGAAGTAGATCTCCATTTGTAATGATGTTCCTCTACAAAAAGTTTCTGGGGAAAAAAACAATGACATGGTATAACTAAACAGAGGTAAACAGGGCTATGGTGTCATGTTTATGCAGCAGGGAAGATGAAATGATACATTAACAAATTTTCAAGGCTATCCCTTCGTGCTTTTCATGATAAATTTATCATGACACTGAAAGAAAGAACACAGCAAATTTGCTAAGTTCATATCAAGAAACAATTCTTAGGTTCAGAAAACTACATATCCTCTTTTCTCCATTAATCAACGTACATAAACTCAAGGAGTGACTATTTTTTATAAATCAAGACGGTTTTATGCAGTAAGGCTTTTTATACAAGTTGCAAGCACTGGTCTTTCATTTGTCTGTTTGTGGCTTCAGGAATGTAACATGTTTGCAAACTCCTTACTGAACAGGTGTGGGACTACTCAAGTAATCCTGTATTTGATGGAAGTCTTACTGATGTATCTTTTTCCATGTATGATCATGAAATTTTTCAGTTATCTCTCCACTCACCCCTCTTTTTC
Organism: Apteryx rowi; assembly: GCF_003343035.1. Lineage (NCBI taxonomy): Eukaryota > Metazoa > Chordata > Aves > Apterygiformes > Apterygidae > Apteryx > Apteryx rowi. The sequence continues at coordinate 654,520 of NW_020449196.1, read as the reverse complement.
CTTCAGGAATTTGTCTAAAACACTATAATTTATGTTTAAAACACTGACCTGCTCAGCAGCCTGGGCTTCTCCATAAGTCTCCAAGAAATTCCCCTGGATCACTGATCCTATGATAGTCAAACCTTTGCCAGCTTTCAGCTGGGATGCAAATGTCAACAGTCTAGGGTATTTTACATGTAAATCTTCATCGAGTTTCAGAAGCACCAGCAACTGAGGCCTAGAGAAAGTAAAAACGGGAATGTAATCTTTATTGATGTTTTACAAAAACACTTTTAACAAACTGTTATGCCAGTTGTGCTTGAATATTAACTCTGACACCAGCAACAATGCAGTATGGTCTTTCTATAACTCACACATTTAGGAGAGTTCTAATTAATATTAACTTTATTCCTCTTGACTCAAGGCAGATTTGAAACAGTGAGGGAATTCTTCTGCTGTACCATTTTGACAGTACTAAAACCCTTTCATGTACTTAGCTTAAGAGACTTGCATTAGTGTCTTATTTACGTTTCATTTTCAAGGCTCTGTTAAGTACAACTAGAGCACACACTGTATTCATGCAATAAGCCTCTCCCTCCAGATCTATTTGGATATTTGTTCCAAATATTAGGGAAATATGAACATTTTATCTAAACATACAGATCCCACCTGCCTTCTGTCCCTTAAGGTACCACTACAAATCAGTTAAGCATTTTCTCTCTTAAGCTATGATTAGGCACGTATAAGAATATATAGAACTCTTATTTAAGGCAGACTTCTGCTACTCTTGTTCAGAGCCTAAGAGGAGAGCTGCGCAACCCGTAACAGAGAAGAGTGTTCTTGCCCACATAGTTTGGCTTCAACGCACAAGGTGAGAGGGAGAAATGTTGSCTACTATTCCAGTTTTTAAGCCTAGAATGAGAGCAGTGACTTCTTCATGCACCCCAGGCAAATTGCCTGGGTCTCTGGGCCTCTGTACTCACAGGTCTCTGTAGTTTCCTCAGGTTTCACTTCTGAGCTCACCAGAGTCTGATTAAGGATCCAAAGCGTAAGAAAAGTCTGCCCATACAGGGCCCACACGGTAGGGCTAGGTTAGTGCCAGGACAGCTTATACAGGCGCATTGGGTTTTACATTCTGGGCATTTCAATTCATTCACATAGACCAAAAACATCCCCTTTGCCATTCAGTTCAATTCCTTGCATGTAAGTAGATAATCACGACTGATTGCGTTTTACTAGACTAAAACGAGTACCTCCAGTTCTTTGTGTGCGGAGGGCCCTCCTCCAGTCTGAGTAAGGCRTATCTTGCTGCACTGAGTGAAAGACCCCGGATACCATCACCCCACTCCTTCTCCGCACTGTGAAGGACACACAATTTAGCCAACATATAGTTGCATTTAATTGCACACTTACAGCTATGTTAGAGAAATCATTACCTTATAATGTTATGCATACCATTTATCAGATGTATACGCATGTGTGTATCACATGTATGTATAAGTATGCATCACATGCTACGCACCACATGAGCAAAATGCAAATATCTGATGTATGACAACACCAGCTTTCTGCGTTTCATTTGTAACCAATACTCCRCTACAGATGAGGTTTCCCAAGCCTAAACACACACCAGGCCTTTCAGTACATGATTTAATAAAATAAAGTCATACAGCCACACGCCCAGCCTGACCCCAYAGGATATTAGCTATCTCAGGCAGCCTAACCAAGGATTCAGCTTTTCAAGGACCTTTCCCCCCGTCATCCCCACCAAGGACTGTCCTTTCTCAAGGACAAACCTTTGCACCAGATAAACTGGATTAAAAGGTGGCTGCCTTCAGGTGTTCTGGGCCTGAAGTAATGGTGCGTGATAGACAGCAGAAACACAGTCGCCAGCCATAGTTTCTTTCCTGYGATGTGGGAGTTTCACAGAACACCTTTAGAGGCCTAACAAAGCACGGCCCTAAGATTTCAGGGGCTTTTGTTCTGCACTGACAAAAGTACTAACAAGAAAGAGTCTCCAATTCATGTCTCTAGACAGCGCCCATTCCTTCTCTTAACATGAAGGCTAAAGATAAGTTATAAAAAATAGACCCAATCTCCTTCCTGTCCTCTTCTAGCCACTTAATACTTACCCTTGATATTCAATGTACTTGTATATCATGCCCGCAATAAGCATAGCTACCAGGGCATAATACCAAGATGAAATGAACATCAATGCCAGGCAAATACTCATGCCTAGAAATGACAGGGCCCTAAAACAAAAAAACAAGGATATTAGTGAGTAGTGGGGGAGAAAAAGTTAAGAACAAGTCAATTTTTTCTTGCTTCCCCCCCCCCCCCAAATTCTAACATCCTGTTGGGGGAACGAAACTCTCATCCCATCAAGTATCTTGGTTCTGGTCGACGATAAATATTACATTGTTGTCCCTTTGTCTAGGACACATATCCAGAAAAACAGAGCATGCCCATCACCCTCATGGAGAGGGTTCTTCCAAAACCCACCTCACAGATCACMGACTAGGCGTAGAGCGCACCAGCCACGTGCTTACCAGTGATAGTATTTAAATCGGGGCCGCCAGTTTGGAGTTCTAAGAAGTGTTTGCACTGCACATGCTAGATTAACAAAAAGGTAACACATCAAGAAAAACCTAGAGATGAGGGAGAAGGAAAAAAACACACCCTTCAGCATACCCATTTATACACTTTGGCACATATTACAATCACATGCATGACCTACAGCTAAAATTCATCTGCCTTGTCATGTGCCTACCCCCCAATTTTTTATTAGCCTGAACTATCAGTGCAAAGTAGTTGGAAAAGTATTTTAATTGGACCTAGCTAGATCTCTCTCTGCAGCATTACCCTCATCTTTCACAATGTTATGTTAAAAATAACATTTTCCCAAAGAAAATAATAATCCAGAAATAGCAAAAATAAATTTGTTCACAACATAAATCAGCTTGTTTCTGCTCTGGAGTATGTGTAAAGCCAGATGTCAGAGAATTCATAGAAATAAAAGTGGAACTTAGGTTCCAGCAATATGCTTTACTGGTTTAAGATATGGTTCCGAAAAGCAATCAGATTAGCAAGACCCAAAAGCATATCATATTTATTTTATAGCAACTGCCCCTCTTACATTGAGAGAATCGGAGCCACCATGTCAAGTGAAGCAATAAGGATTCCCAGCTCAGCAATTAACGCCGTTAACAGAAGAGCCCAGGTTGGTTCACCATTTGCTTTGCCATGGCCAAAAACCTGAACAAATAGAAATATTTCAGCTTTCGTCATTAAACATAAAGCATGCTTGCCAAGTATTTCATGACGTTATAATAACAACAACAAAAATTATGTTCAAAAAACAGCAGTAATTTGCCTACATACTTTTTCTCTAGAGCAAGGAGCCAAATAATTCTAATGGCTTTCTCTGCTTCACTGAATTAGATGTTAGATTTCTTCATAAAATTACCATATGTCTATTCAAACTCCTTTAAAATTTTTCCTAGTTTTTAATAAAAGAAAACAAAGCATTAAAATTAAAAAAAAAATCAAAATCATCTTCATTTAAGTGTTAGGCAAACTGGGAAAAATAAATCTGATTTCTAAGAATATCAAGTCAAATCGTTGGAGAGTTGCTACGCACAGAATGCCATTCTCTAACATGTACAAACCCAGAGGAAAGGAATAATGTTGTCCTTCGCTATGGCTTGCAGCAGCCGGGGGGCCCCAGTAAGGCTCTGCAAACCTGCCCCGCAGGTGGAGAAGAAGGAGCCTATCACGATGACCCACGGCGAGGGCCAGGAGAGGGTGCCCACCACCAGGTTCTTGTTCACTGCGTCACCGTACCTGCGGGAAGAACGGCAACACATTCGTGTTTCAAGGAGCATTTTGATTATCACGTTTGGTTTTCTGGGTCGGTTTGGAGATGTTATTTTCTTGAACGGGAAACACAGGAATCAGCAAACTATCTCAGTTACTCCCAGTACACAGATAGGAAGTGTCTGTAGCCTGACTTTAGCAATTTGAACCCTTTCTTTTGACTATTTATTCCAAAACTCTTGCTTTATTAACAGAGTATTATTTCCTACTTTCAGCTTGTAAGATGCAGTTCTTAAAACAAAAAAAAAAGTTCCTTGTTTGAAATACCCAACCAGTGACGTTCTCTGGATTTTTTGCTTTAAGCCTTTTTGGCATGTGGTAAACGGCCACAATCCAGTATCAGACACTCCTACAGAAGGGTGTGGGCTGCTTCTGCTTTTTTTCCAGATAGAGTTTTATTCACAAGCACTTCCCTGCTTCTCCACTGGAAAAAGACTATCGTCATGAGGGGAGATTTCAGAAAACGCACTTGTAAAATCTAGCACTTCGGAACACTGTTATTGGATTTATAGACTGAAGTGTTTGAGAATTAATAATCCGAAGGCAGAGATAACCAAATACCAATTTTATCCTGTTATGAATCTCTGGCTGGGTTTCGTAGTTTGATTTGCATGCAAGAAAATGATTACAAGTGTTATGAGGAAATAGCTCCTCCTAACGTGTACAGACACAAGTGTGGGCTAGCCACCTATCCTTTAAGATTTTCCTTTGCAATAGGTCAGGGAATATATGTTATACTGGCCCTTGACTTAGGGGACCATGGTCAGCAAGTGGTTAAAAATAAATAAATAAATAAAATAAATAAATAAAGGCAGAGTAATGCAAGCTATCTGCTAACATACCATAGGCTGAAACTATTTAAGCTATTCAGCAAAATATCATTGATATCATCAGTACTTTACAAAAATCAGTAATAAGTTTCTCAGTAGGTGATGAATCCAGAAAAGTTTGTAAACTCAATTTGTAAGAAAATAAAGAAATAAAGAAAAAATTTCTAAAGAATAATTTTGCCAAAACCCAGGAGCTAAAAAGAGGACAGAGTAAAAAAAAAAAAAAAAAGAAAACAGCAGGAAAAATAAAGAAGATTTTTGCTATATTACATGTTTCCTCTATAAAAAATAAAATCCATAGTTTATTTGGGGGGATCCCGTTTTGGGGATCTGATCTTTGAACAGAATATCCCTGGCAAAACAGGCAATGAGGTGAAATAGGTTTAAAAAAATTAAGACATAGGATTTAAAATCTGAGGGAGCCAGGCTACAAAACATTAAACCAAATAGAAGGAGATTCCCAAAACATCCTTTACCAAAAGGCACCCAGAAGCAAAAAAAAATAAAACAAAATAAAAAGATGCAAAAGAACATACCCTCCCTGCAAAAAGAAAGGAAAATGTTAAAGCAGTAAAACTTAATGGTTACTTACTTATCTCTCAGGACGACACCTTCTATGCAGGCTCCAAATAATAATACACAACTGAAGTCTTGAGTACAGAGTGTGCTAAGGAAGTAGGATTTATTTAAACAGGGCAGACGTAAATAACCACAGAAAATATTGTGAGAAGTTCAATGCATGCCTCTGCCCTATGACATTTGCACAGCAGCATCTCTTATAAATACTTGATAAAGTTGCCGAGTAAATTAATGTCTCAGTGCTCATGCATACCTTTTAATATTAAAAATGATAAACAGTTACTGTTCTAAGATGCAATTTTTTAAAAAGCTAATTTTAAAAAGTAGGATAAAGGAGATAACTTTAAAGGAAATAATCTTACATGTAAACAGCAATTTAATCTGCTATTAAGATAAAACAAAAATTCATATTAAAATATCCGTCCCCTTCTCCTTCATCCAAAGATGTTTTGAATGGATAGCAAACCACGTCATCCAGATCATCAGTAGGTCTTTGAATATGGCTTTGTTATTAAGCTGGACTACTTCCGCATTGGGCAATACAAAATATTTCAGGTCTTTTGGTCTGTCATTCCAGTAAGTTTTTGACCTTGTGATTTAAGTTTACATGGATGTATCAATCCTAAACTCTACCTTCTGTCTCTAAAATGTAATTGTAAAATACAAGGAGTAATAAAAGGGGAAACACTGATGGCTTCTAAAAATTATGGTGTGAACTTTCCACTGGGTGGCGTGTTAATATCTAGGTATAAAGTTAACCAGCAAGAAAAAAATTTTGAACTGAAAAAAATTGTTTGTAGCAGAGGGCTGGAGGTGATGTCTGAAACTGTTTTAATATCTATAACGTTCAGGGGAAACACAGAGTATTCGGTACAGGGCCAGTTCCAGAAGCAGCACCTGGAAAAGGCTGTGCTCCTAAGGAGCTGGGGCAAGCGAGCCAGGAGCCCAAGTTACAGCTTGGCAAGGTTTGGCAAAAATCACGGCTTAAAACAGCAGAAGTTCCAGGACAGGCACCATCTCGGCCAGCCACCCTTCAGGTGGAACTTTTTCAGTAGCTCTTACAAAGAGATCCCAAAGCCCTTGCCTATATTAATTGCCTCCCCACTTTTTTTTAAATTTCCGACCTCAATAAACTGTAGTTTAGGGCATCAAGAGCTTGATGAAGTCCAAAGACCAAAGCAGGATAGAAGAGAGAAAAAGGGCAGCCTTTCCTAAGCAAAGCTCCCATGGACCTACGGCCTCAAGGGTTTAATCACACGTGAAACCTGGCATCCACAGCTGGGACAGAGGTTGTTCCTGCGAACACACACTCGGCACCTAGAAACTGGGTATCACGAACACCCTCATACTCTGCAAATTCAGCACTCCAGTCTCAGGGCAAACAGGCTGGGAACAAATCTTTCACAGCTACGGTGAATACCTGGAACCTGCTCCTGAGCACAGTGTTTGTAAAACTTCCACGCACGCTAGCCGGGGATGCGTCTAAGAACCATGAAGTAACATTAAATCAGATGTGTTTAAAACAAAACAAAACAAAAACACAACACCCCACCACACCCACACAAAACACACACAAACAACAAAACCCCACACCCTACACTGGTGAAATCCAAGGAGCGCTTAGGGAACATCCAGACGGCTATACTAAATTAGTCTAACTCTGGTTTTTCTTACTTTAAGACGTTCAAGAAAGCACATACTGCTTGATGTCACTCAACTAAAAGGCCTATTTGTTTAAGAAACGGAAATTTATGATCTCCACATTTCAGACATTCCCTCATCTTAATGGTCCACTACATCCTAAAAAAACAAAACAAAAAACCCCACTACTTTTACTCGACCAGTCTGAGAAGCCATAGACCAGCGTGTAGCAAAGAAAAGCAACTGAAATGCAAAAGAACAGAACAAAACAAGGCAACAATTCAGATGCTTTCAGCTCAACCACTGTCTCCATTTGCACTGACAATTTCGTCAGCTGAAAGCAGTTCCATGGATTGGATACACAGTCACTCATCTGAGACACGATGTGCTAGGACTCTGCTAATTTTAAAAGGATACAGACTAGTGATGTGGTGACAATGGCAAGAATTGTTCCAATGGGAATGGATTTCTGTGCATCTTTGAGGTCCCCTGATCTGTTTGAACCAGCCATGATGCCTGAAAATACATTTTGGATGTAAGATCAAAGGAGCAAAGAAAGCTCAGAGACCCAAGATGCCCTTTTTTGCCCAATATTCTCACCGGTCACAGAAGGGAAGAAGATGCCAACCAGCACCATGAACGAAGTAGCTATATCTGAAAGCACGTACAAATGAAGATTGTTCTTCTGACCTGCTGCATCAACGGATGGGTGATGTGCTTTCTCCAGTATCTCTCCTTTCTCCAAATAATTGCTCCATAAGTTGTCTTAAGGTTATTAACACACCACAGAAAAGAAAAGCATGTTTCAGTTCAAACCTGTTCTCATAATGGGACTATGACTGAAGATTACAAATGCAATTCAGTGATCAACACAAACTAGACATATACAAGTTACATGAAAGAAAATTTCTACTTCATGTTTTCAAGAGAATCTGTAACAAAAATAGTAAACTTGTATGAATAGCCTACAGGAGGTTAAGCATATTTACCTTTTATGCTTTAATATTACCAAAGGTAACATTCTTTTAATTTCACACTTATTTTAACCCCAAGAAATACATTAACCATTTCTAATGAACCACCATACCCACACGTAGTGATTTGGAGAACCCAAAGTAGCAATACTGACCAGATTTGTGGATAAAAACTAATCTGTTTTTAGACAGTCAAAGAATTAGAGAATTATATGGTTGGCATATGAATATATTCTTTGAAATTTCACAAATAAACGCTGAGTCCGTTTTAGAAGCCAGACTAATGGCTCCTGTGAAAATGGGAACTTTAAACACTCAGCACCTGCACACAGCAACTGCCAATGAACACGTTTCAATGATATTAGATTCAGGAACAAGCAAAGGAGGAGACATTTTTATACACATGCTCTTATCCTTCAGGACATAGACTATGACTCTCCAGTTCAGACAGGTTAATAGAGCTCTGAAAAGTGATATCAACTTTGTCATGTATTGCTCAATTATAATTGACTTTCTACTGAAATTATGAGATATACAAGGCGAATTTAATCAATTTTACAACACACAAGTATGTATCAGGAGGTAAATGCCATCTACTCTTTTAAGGATTATAACACTTGGTTTTCCTCATTAAAGAAAATTTTCTTCACTGTAATTACATTCATTTAGTCCCTCTTTTACCAACCAGCATGGAACAGTTCAACCCACTTCAACTACTCTGCATGTCTCCTCTTTTAAGGCGAGGTAATTTTCTATCATACCTTTTAAAATGCCACTAGCAGCTCCTGGAATCCCTGCTATCTCTGACACATTGTTGAGTAGGAAATATTCATCACAGTTGGTGGTTAAGTTTGTATTGAGGCAGAACAGCTTCCAAAGCTTAGATGCAACAGTAATGTTATCCTTAACTATAGTTTTGGCACAAACATCAAACTGATCTCTTGACAAAGTCCTGTTGCCCAGCATGCAAATCCTGGAAGGGAAACATAAAGAACACCTAAATAGTTACTGCTATTAGGTGGCACCTGGAAATGAAATCCCCCCCTCCCCATCGTCCTCCCTTTATATCATTTTAACTTCAAGTGGCTCTAGCCTGCTCCATCAATTCTCAGCTTCAGGCAGATGCTAGTAGTAGAACAAGGACTGTATAACTCCTTCCTCTAAAAGTCAGAAGTATAAAAGCCACTTTTCCAACAATTTTGGGAGAGGTATAAAAAAGCAAAATCAGTATAGTTTAATGAATTGAGTATCAATGATTATGCAACATTTTTGCTTTCATTTAAACAGAACTATTAGAAGGGAGGAGAATCAAATATTAACAACATTCCAATGATTAAAAAGTGTTAAGTTTCTCTCGATATATTTATTTAGAATAGTGTTACCCCAGTTTCTGTATAGCAGCACTTAATCTTCAGAATTAGGAACATACATTTCAACCAAAACAAACAAGGTTCTTGTCAGAAGACACAGTGCATCATTGCTAAGCCTGTCTGTAGTTCTATAATCGGGTAAAATCCTCCTCTGCCTGTGAGTGTCACCAAACCACAAATATGTTTTATTCCAAGACTGAAGATTTTTAATCCACACTCTACAAGTATGGTTGCCCGAGACATGGCGCTACAACACAACTGCTCACTGTCACTAAGGAGTTCATTCACCTGCTCTTTCCAATCTCTTCCCATCCTCCACTCTCAGTTCTGCATTCCCTCACTTCCTTTGAGCCAGCCCCGGYACTCGGACACCAGATCTAACTTCAAGCGTCAGAAAACTTCTCCAGGAAAAAAAAATATAAAAATTTTATATATATAAAAATATAATTATTTTCTGTCATTTTAATGGGTTTAAAAAAATTGATTCACAGGTCTCATCAAGCATTAAAGCCAAGAAAATGGCAGGGACAGGGCTTTCTGCAGGGTTCACAGGCCTGTAAACTGTAGCTTCAGCCTAGCCTTCCCCTCTAGAATTAAAAATCAGTACTGTATCTGCTTTCTGCAGCAAAAGAAAGAGGAATACAGCCTAAAGAAAGATAGGGAGAAACATTCAAGAACAATCTAAGAGATAACAAGGGCAAGGTAGAGACACTTATTTTCACTACTGTAAATCTGCCATTGTTGTAAAACATTATAATTGTTGGACCCTAAATATCTAAAGTGAGCACTTGAGGGCTGTGACTACTTAGTTATTCTTACAGCGTCTTGAGATGTGAGTAGTTACACAGGCTCGACTACCCTATTTCCATTCATCACTTGTCAACAGGATCAGGAAACACTGCTTGCATTTCTGTTAAAACACATGCTTCTATATTATTTCTACTCCAGCTTGGCGTTTAATACACTGTATTCCACATTTAACTCTTGCTGTGTCAAGAGACACATGTTGTGTTCAGAGCAAAGCGACTCATGCCGCAGCCTCGTTTGCGTTCAGACCAGAAGCAAGTTTTGCCGGGGCTTTGGCAAGGCCCCGCGCATCGCGCCTCCCACGCTCCTGAGAGCCCCCGTTTCTCAGCAAGCAGCTGCACCGCACTGCCGCAGTTTCCAACCACGAAGGCAGCACACCATGTCTGACCGGCCTGGGGAAGCAGAGCGGCCACACTGCTTCCTGCTGAGAGCACTGCAGTAAATAACCCAGCAAAGATCTAGCTAAACGTGAACTGAACAGCCCTGGCCTAAGACAGGGGATTGTCCTTGTGGGAAGCAGAGAAATGTCAGCCTCCATCAACCTGGTATCCTCACCAGGAGGCTTCCTCTCACCAACACAGTTAAAGAATGTAACAGCGTGTTTATTTTAGCCGAAGAACTTCTATTCCATGGGCTCTGCATACAGAAAACTATATACAGCAACACTGAACCCCTCTATAGTCTCCCATTAGGCAAAGTTATACATACCCCCATGCAGAAAGATTACTCACGGAAATTCAGGTGGATCAAAGATGGACTTGATAGCTCCAGCATAAATGGACAGTATGGATATTACTACGCAGGCCAAGAAGAGGGAAGCAAATTTGTTAACGTATTTCACGCCTACAAAAACCACTACTGCCATTAAGAGGAGGAATACAGTTCCATACACCCTCATATTGTTTAGCATAGCACTGGAGGCATCATGGGCACCAGAAGGATGAAAAATGGCTGCTTGTGGCACAATATATGTCTGAAAGAAGAAGAAAGCAAGCTGAAGGAACACAGCAACAGAACTCTGTCTAAATTACTGTAATGATCTTTTTTTATACCAGAAATCTAAGCCACTTTCCAATTTGCTACATGCTCTTCACCAGAAATCTGCAGTTTATAGAAAAAAGTCTGGGATAAAAGAATCACAGAACAGTGGGGGTTGGAAGGGACCTCTGGAGATCATCTGGTCCAACCCCAAAGGGCCATTCTATTTCAACAGCACAACTGAGCCAGCTTTACCAATTATGAGCACGTTTCTTTGATTAAGTCATACTTCCATATAGATTTTCAAGGAAGCTTCCATTCTGGATACCCACAAAGCGTGCGACTTTTAGAGGGCAGCACTGGGCACCAAGAATGTGTAGACCTGGTCTCCACCTTTGAATACATATATGACTATGAGACAAGAATTCTGCAGTACTTTTCATATGTTAGTTCTCTTAAAAGCAGTACTACTACAGTACTACTCACCAATAAAATCTCAATGGCACCGAGGATATACATCGCTCCTGCAAATGTTGTTCCCAAATAAAAGCACAGCCCTACAGCTCCACCAAACTCTGGGCCTAATGACCTCGATATCATGAAATAGGAGCCACCAGCTAGGAAACAAGAAAAGTGGAAGTAAAATAGTCATTTCTTAATGTCATAAATTTTAAAATACTCACAGCAAGTATACAACAAAATTATACATTGTGCATCTGCTTTTTTAGGGCTTCAATTAAAATATCTTTTTGTTAGCAGAGCGGTACCTAAAAGCCAAATAAATGAATCTTTAGCTTAAGTGATATTAACCAGAGATAAAATATGAATCCAGGCTTTGTATCCTGGCTTAAGCAAATTTCCGAGGAATAAAGCCATGTTAATAGCTTATAGCAACTATTTTTCCACAAATGAAAAGTTCGTTAATTACATTTACCTGGAACAACACCATTCGTTGCAATGGCACTCATTGATATGGTTGTCAGCATAGTCTGGGGTAAACAAGGAAAAGGAAATAATTGTGTCAACATTTTTTAAAATGTAACTTATTTCTTGTTAGAGCAAAGCTGCCAGTATTTCTACTTATTCTGCCTTGACAGATCATCTTCTGGAAAGAAAACAACAGTAACAGGAACGTAATCATTAAGCTGTTGAAACTTTTGCCTGAGAGACAATTGCTGCTTTATCAGGTCAAATAACAGGTCTCTGCAGACAAGCGTGATAACGAGTGCAGGTGTCACTGTCTGCAGAGCTGAAATTCCAACTACGGGCAGCCCAGCAGGCAGCGATGACCTGGGACGGGCTCAGAAAACAGCTGTTTGCTGAGCAAACACCATTTTTAAGACTATATCTACACTAGTTATAGTTTGCCAGTTTCAAATTACTACCATAAAAAAAATCTTATGCTTACAGGCATAGCAGAACCATCTAGCATAAATCTGGTCTTTGGTTATGCACGCGTGTAAAGTGCAGCCTCTCCCAATTTTCTGAGAGTCTCACAAAGGTTACATCACGTGCATTGCTTTGACTATGTACTCACACAGCAGCAGCATAACAAGACGATCAGGAAGGACTGAAGAACTCCTGCCATTCCCACCATCCAAGTCAGCCGAAGGAAGAGAATAACCCCAAAGATATTCTGCATGCATGGTAAATACACCCCCATCAGGGTGCCCATGCTGGGTGACTGAAAAAATAAAATAAAATAAAAATACAGCAGCATTAACAGAGTAAGGCAGATCCTACCCTATTCCCCAGAGTTTACAAATTAGTTTCATGCAAAATATACTTTCGTAATGTTATAAATACAAAAGATTTGGAAGCCATCTGGAGTAACGTATAGTGCATTTCTCCCATTTTGTGCAGAACTAACGATCCTACCTTATTTATGTTCACATAATGTTAGCATCAGACTGTGAACTACTTTTGACAGTTTCTGAGAAAATACAAGTTAGTTAAAGTGCCATGGGAACTGCACATTACCAACATTCAATATAATATCTTAGAATTCTCCCTTGCCCGAAGAGTTATTGTCAGATCCCAATGACGATATTGAAGTGCCATTGATAAGGGTTTCATTTCAAGGAACATAGTAGCATTCCCTGTATTGGCACACTCAGCACCGGCAGCAACTCAGAGTGCCAAATTTCACTGGTTTTCTGCCAAGACATTTCACAGCTTCTGTTGTCTGAGGTTTTCTTTTGCATTTATACAGAATGCTGAAACATAGGGGGAACAGACAGTGCAATTTGTCAAAGGCTCATTCCTTTTCACACTTCTTTCCATAAATAAATCTGAATTCTAAAACATATTCCAGACAGACAGCATTTAAGGAAGCCCGTGAACAATCACCTAAGCAGCAAGATCATTTAAGGCAGGTGACAAGACTTGTTCAAGAGATGACTCCACACAGCATTAACTAAATGCAAAATTAAATAGGCAACACACACCATTACAGACTAATTAGCCATCAAATCAAAAGCAGTGGTATTTTAAGACAAGCATATTACTCTTAAACTGATAAAATGGCTGACAAAAACTTTGTTCTGGCCTTATCTTCTCTAAGGAAAAAGGTAGAGAAGCGAAGGTAAGGCAAGAGTACGTTTCTTTACACAAAGCAGAATCCTAGAAAATCAGATCATTATAATTTCAACAGGTCAAAACAAGCACCTTAAGAACTTAGTGCTTCAACTTTCAATCATACATTTAAATGCAAAATTTCTTCACCCGCATTAGCAACTTGCCTCGCCTTAGCTGAAAGAGAACTACATCTAAGGACATGAGCTGAACAGTTCTTGGTTAGAAACGCTGGGCAACTGCTGACTGGATTTTTTTTTAATGTCAATTTTGAACTCCTTGTGTGACTAAAGCTAATTCAGATCATCTGCACTTTCCCACAAAAACACTGCAACTTGCGTAAGCTTCCTGAAGCCAAAGGGGCAACAGAAGCACTTGCTGACAGTTTGCAGCGGGCCTGGCTTAGCAGAATGAGGCCAGACAACTGCGTTACGAGTTACTCGGCTGCTCCAATGCCAGTGTACAAACCCCCCTAAAACTTCACCTACCATTTTTATAAAAATTACTGTCCTGTAGAATTATCATGATCAGTATCTCCTGCTTTGACAAGATTATGTATGAAGAAGAAAGAAGAAATATCTTCTAATACTAACTGAAATATCACTTGGTGCATCAGTACCCTGATGAGAACAAGGTAAGGATTTGGAAATGAATTGTCCCAACGCGGCAGGGGAAGAGGATCCTCTCAGGATGTTCTTCACCGTTTGCCTACCTCCTCAAGGAGGAGAGGCTTAGATATTTTTGATTCGGGCATCTTCTTCTGATTCAGCTTGGGTCTTCAACTGCATAAACATTAACAGCTGAGAAAAGGCTAAATAAGGGTGCCAGGCACCGGGCAGCAGAAGGTGCCTCGTATAAGGGCTTCCTGTTGTCACATTAACGTATTTGTAGCCTCATTTCATAAAGAGGCATTCTATGTAATTTTATCGTCTATCTGTCAGTCGCCCCCCTCACAGCATCTCTGAACCCAGCAGCCAGCATCAGCTGAATTCACAGATGTGTAGATGTCTCTGAGGCAAAGGTCTCCCTAAGAGCTGGTCAGAACCGGCCCTGGGAGAAGGAGGGAGCCCAGCCTATTGCTCCTGCGTGGCGGAAGCGGGTGGAACGGTTGTTGCACACACTGTTGACAGCACCCCGACCACTACAAAAACAGGTAGGTTATAGGCCCGCCCATTACAGGTCTCCCAATACCTAGTTCCTCTGCACAAGGATTCATCTTAGCTTAGTTCTTTCTCATCTTCTGCTCTCATCTTCGGCAGCTTTGCTCTATCGTTCGGCCCCTTCTCCCCCTCCCTCTGAAGTAGTCTCTTAGGTGCATCAAGTTACAAGCTGACTTCAGCCGCAGCTATGAGACAACTGCAGAGCAGAACAGCCTAGGAGAGGCGTAAAGTGTCTGCTAGTGGACACAACCCAAGCCACAGTACTGCTAAGGGCACCGCAGGCGTAAAAGTTTGCTCTGCATTTTCTTACCCTGTGGAATAAAAAAATACTGCCAATAAAGAAATGATGCACGAATACTACTTGCACCAGCTTGTTCACAGAAATATTTAATACCAGCGATTTGCAACGACTTGACCCTTCTTGAAAGCATCTTATAATTAGCAGATTCCACTGCAGTAAGCGATGCTAAACCAGTGCTCTGGTCTCACCAGAATGCAGTCTCAAATACGGGAGGTATTGTGTCCAGTCTCAACAGCTACCAAACGAAAAAATTTAAACAATCCATGTTGCACAAAGGAAATAAAATACAAATACATTTTGATGAACACTGTTATAGATCAACTGACAAGGGACAGAAAATCTCTACAACAGTCTCAATTTCAATGATGCAGATGACGTTTCCGCATGTGTGGCACTCACTTTTATCAGCTGCAGATGCATAATTGATACAAATATTGATTTGACTCTGAAGGACACTGTTTCCTTTGTGCCAGTGTGATGGGTTATCAAAGCACTTGGCCGCAGGGCTCAGGGAAATGGATCGGTATTGACAGCTCTTGGGGCTGGGCTGGAGCAGGAGGACAGACGGCAGCACAGAAATGAAGTGCCTTATTAAAGATACATGAACTAAAATAGTTAATCTAATTTCCGTCATGAGGTGGGGATATTTTTATAGCACCGTGACTATTAAATGCTGTAATACAATACAGTATTTGCAAAACATAGGAAGCAACCTAAATCTCTACCTTATTACATGGAGTAGAGTTAATTTTATCTGATGCATATGTAACACAGCATGCTACTATCAAAAATATTTAACAGGAATGTTGAAAAAGGGCAATACACTTACACTGAACTGTTTTGCACTAAAATTGTCCTGATCTTTATTTTAACCTTTCACAAACTGTGCAACAATTATTCTAAGAGATGGGGAAGGGAATAGTCATGTAATGCATTTTCCGGAGCTTGCAAAAATTTCCAAGTCTCTTTTGGCCTCGTGAATTTAAAATGAAAGTATAGACAACAATGATCTCTACAAGCTAAAGCACCTCATTCTCTACTAATTTAAGCTTAAAATTTGGAAGAATGATCTCATTTTTTCCCCCATACCTACCCTTCACAGATTTGAACACTTCATATGCACACAATTGCCTTTTTTGTTTTTTTTTTTAATAGATATGATCTTTTTAAGGTCTAGGTCTCAAAGGGGAATTCACCAGGAGATCTGTGTTCCCTCCTCAGACAGATGATTATATATTCACTTACTGAAAGGATTGTTTTCTTCAATTAATTTTGGATATCAAGCCTAGAGTCAGCTTATCCTTCCTTACTCCAGTTTTTGTCTATAAGATGTCAAGTCAAGTAACTGATGTATTAGGACAAGTAGCTTACTTTTTGTCATGCCACCTGGGTATGTATTTGCTGAGTGCACCTGGTATAAGGCTCAGCAATGAGTCTGTTAACAATGCTGGCACTAAAAAACAGAACATGCCGTTGTGCCAGGGGCCGATACTCATGCTTCTGTGCTAATGCTCGAATGGTCAGGATAAGGCATCAGCAGTGCATCAATTTATACTTCAAAGATGATAAAAACATGTTTTGAGTTCTTAAAATCTGTAGAAGAATCACATTTGTACAGGGGCTGAATGTTTTCAATCCATGTCATTGTACAGCTTCTGTTCATGAATTTTCTCCATTTTTACTGATGTTATAATTATCAGCCAAATTAATATTTGACTTTCTTGTATTCTACAAGCTGTTTAGAAACTTCATAGTGCTTATGTCAGGAGGGGGAGAAGGAATTCAGACTACAGCTACGATATTACAACTGATGTAATTATCTCAGAGACAGACGTGCTAGGCAAAGACTCACTACAGGAACTGCAGTGCTTACACAGAAAATACTGAGACATCACAGGATGGTATTGGCACTTCTGGAATGGTTATTCAATCCATGCTGTAAAAACATCTGAGAAGCCTCCAAACACACATTAGAGACGCGTATTAAAACATAATTCACAACAACCCACATATTGAGCCCAAGGTGTATTTGGCCATAGCAGCATAGCTTTAAAGAGGACAGTGGAAAATTGGTCCGTTTTACAGCAATATCTTTCCAAGCTACATGAATGTTAACACATATCATACCTAGATACAGTAATAATAACAAACTTCATATACTATTCTACCAGGGATTTAAAATAACTTCTCAGTTTCCTATTATCTGCAACATTTTTTTCTTACTGAAGCCCGTTTTACCCAACATTACAGTACAGACCCATCACCAAATTCTCCCCAAATTTTTTTAAGCAGGGAAATAAGTAACATCAGCTGATGCCTGACAATAATTATTCCCACCAAAAGCATGTTAAAACAGAGATGCAGCTGAGATTTCCTATTAGCAGTGTGAAGGTAAAAACTTTGCACAGACCCAGCTATTAGCATGCCAAGTATCACACAAAAGAAATTCACAGATAAAGTTTAAATTACTTTTTAAATATAAGCTTAAAGTACCAAAATGCACAGTTACAGCACCCAGACAACCTTCACTTAGTCTTGCAATGACATCGTATTAACTATAATATTGCGGCACTTTAGTACCTGTAGTCTCAGCTAAAACTGAATTTTAAGCTTCATGTTGATTAAATAACTTTGTTAACATCAGTGTAAAAACATGCAGAGAAAGGAAGCGGGGGGCAAGTAAGGGCACTGGGACCCAGCGTTCAGCAGGGGGTAGCACACACTCTCCTGGAGAACAGTGTGCTGGTTTTCAGCATTATCACTTCCATCTCTTTCTGAAACGGCTCCAAATTTCTTGACAGGGTAGTACTATAAACGGTAGGATCCAAGCGCTGTCATAGTTTATTGGAAAACTTTCTTTTGACAAAATTTGCAAGCAAACTGACAGGCCTGTAAATGCCATAAAATGCAACCTTGCCACTTGAAGTTTTAGCACTAGTTGAAGTACTTGCAGAGCCTAAAAAGAACAGTCAGAACATGATCTCCCGATAGAAATCGAACCACCAACAATCAATCCTCACCTTCTACCTAGTTATTACAAGACTGCCCCAAATGGATGAACCATCTAAATGCAGATTCTTCAGGGTGGAATTCAGTTGCCTGCATGCCTAACAGCAGAGTGACAGTTTAGCTGCACCAGGGTGACCCATCTGACCTCCACCCACCACTCTAGAAGAGTGTTGTCTCCTGCAAATCCCGTGTCACTTCTACTAGGCTTGTATAGATGTCTCAAATATTACTGGGCACCTAAAAGAGCACTAGGAAAATTGTTTAACAGCTCTTTTTTTAAATTTTTGATTCACTGCTAGAAGTCTAACCTACTTACCTAAATGCATTCCAGGTCTATGCAACTGCACTGGAGCTCACAGTGCTTAATCACTACCTCAACTCTAATTTTCTGACAGTATCAGACTACCTACCACTGAGCAATTTCTTTGGCATTTCTCTAGCTCTCCAAAATCACWTATGTAACCATCCCATTCATTAGCCAGCCATTGAGAGACTCTTTACTTACTTTTGATACTTTCTTCTTTGAACCATCAGTACTTTCCGCTTCTTCATGTTCCTTAACACCTTGAGTAAGATTTGTGTAGTTGACCAACTTGCCAAGCAGAGATGACACTTTTGGTCGTATATCCAGTTCTTCCTGTGAAGGAAGACAACTAGTCAACTTCTGCAAGTTACAGCATTTATGAAAAGTGGCTGGGGTCACTTCCTTGATATGGCTCATGGCTGTGGCTGCTGGGAAACACACAAGGAAAGTCAGCAATGGAAAGAGTATTTTGTTGCGCCTGAACCACTGATCAGATGATGTTGTTTTCTGAAAGAAGGGCAACTCTGACAGGAAGGCCTACGGTAACAAGCCTGTAAGCACTCTTCTCCTCATGTGCTGCAAAGCATGAAGTACAACAATAAAAAAAGAACGCTGAGCTTTGGGACTGTAGGAAAACGAGCAACCTGTATCTTGCATGTATCTCTAATGTCAGCTTACATCAATAGATACATTTTTTATAAGGGTCAAGTTTCCAAATAAGTTAGATTTAGTGATCAAAGTTCCGTCATTGTAGGCATGCCTGTATTCTGATCGTGTTATTACAATTTTCAAACTGCATAATCTAATTCACATGGGTCTAGATAAAAATCCTGGAAGTTGTGTGCATGGAGGCCTTACATCCTCTATCTTTACTTTCTTCCCATCCAGCCTCTGCTTCTGAAAGTAATTTCAAGGACAAATCTATGGCTTCCTCTTGCAAACAAATATTTTCCTCAAACAAAACAAAACAAAACAGAGAAATAGCTAATCTGCAAAGAAACAAAATCAGAACAAAGTCATTCCTTTCCCCTTTCTCTCTGAAATTAAAATGTCTTACATGTCAAACTGGACAATAAGTAATGCATGGCAGAAAGAAACAACTTTCTACACAGGAAATAAAAGCCAATTAAGAGGGATTTCACTGTCTGGAGTTTGATCATATCTCCATATATCATTAGCAACTGTTTCTGGGAGGATCAGTAGGATTATGTGCCATTGTACACGATGCAGAAGTGACCCCAAATGGATAAATGGATGCCACGAGCTGGGGAACAGTAGTAGTGGGCAGCTGTTGTTAGACGAGGACAAGGTCAGCACAATGCTGCTGTTTTCATTCCAGAAAAATCTCTTGGCTCAGAAGCGTCTACACATTGATCCTTTTCCCCTTCTTTCCTCAGATCTTATCTATGGAACCTGCAGTTCCCATGTTTAAAACTCTGATTCTAGTATCTTCCAGAAAGTGTTTGAAATAACATGTGCTTCCATTCAACTGAGCAGCATGGCACTTGGGATGCTACCTGCTCCTCTGCCTCTTTAGTACCACGAAAACAGCCTACAGTCATGGTGCGGAACTGTTACTGTTTATGGAAGAGTGCATGACTAGTGGTGCATGACTAGCGAAAGCCACAAATTCCACAATACAGCCAACTGGCCATTACCTGCGAGCGAGTTTACCCTGGTCACAGATTTGCCATGCCTTGGAGGGAAGAGATACCAGAGCTGGCAGTGTGCTTCATAATCTTCTAGCTCAAGCACACTGCCATGCAAACATGGCTGTAGGACTTCCAGGGGGAGCTATCTAGTAGCAGGTTAGCTATACTGCTTCAGGCTCCATGTCACATAGCAGAACTCTGCTGGGGCCACCTTGGCCGGGTGCAGAACCAGCTCTGGTTCCCCTGCACCGAGTTCCCAGAATGGGAAACATCAGGCGCAAGCTGCAGAGATTGCTGTCAAGCTGTAACTAAGCAGCTCAGCTGGAAAGCAGCTGCAGAGCCATGCAAAGACTCTGCACTGCTCCCCAGTGCTCCAGGTTCTGGAAACTCTTTTTAGAAACTTGGTCTTAGTGCACCATGAGATATTTGTGCTTAATGCACTGCCAAAGCACACAGTCAGCGAGGTGAGGAAGAGAAGAAGGATTCTGCTGGACTCTGTGTGAGTCCAGCTGGCCTCCTGCATATGAGTCTGGAGCTCCTTACTCCCACGGGAAATAAATCACCTCTCTCTGCCTCACACTCCCAAGCACTTCTATTTGGGCTTTTTCCATCACACAGGCCATCCCAGCCCACCGGTACCTCAGACAACAGACATACACCCATAGGAAAGCATTCGGGCAGAATCTGTATTATTGATATGCTGCAGTTGTGATACAGGATACCCAAGCTAATTCAGGTACCTGAATTCAGGCACTGTCCTACAGAATAGGATGGACCTTCTCAACATGATAAATTAACCCATGCTAGTTTTCCACACTGATTAGCCCGCAGTGCCACAGCTTCACTATTTAAATACTTTGGTACATTGTGGACATATCTATAAACACACCAGCGGCCTTTAGGTACCAGATTCCCATGCAGCGACAGTCAGGAACTGACCCACCACCTGGATCTTTGCAATACTCCATCTTCCGTTGAATGATAAACACTATACACTCAATCCCTCCCAGCTTTGAAGATCAAGGACATTCACATCAGAAGTCTGAAAAACAGTTAGAAATTACCTCAAACAAGGCCAGATTTTTGTCATAGTAATCACCTCCCTTGCCAGCTTCCAAATTGTTGAGGAAAGGACTGTTTTCTTTATGGTTGCCATGACCTGCAAAGAAAGCAGAAGCAGGTTTCCATGAGTGTAGAAAGATCAAAATCCCAAGAAAGCCTTGTAACCTTGCCAAAAAAAAAAAAAGGGAATACATTTGTTTATTCAATTGAATGTTTCTTTTTAGCATGTAAAGTTATGCAAGAATATCAGTTTCAGCACGATAGCACATTCAGTCTCTGCTGCTACTGTCAGCATAGATTTATTGCTATTTCTAGTCCTCCCTTTTCATTAAAATAAGTACAATTTACAAGCAGGTCACAGTTGTGATGCCATCAGTGTCTTTATTTTCTAAAGTTTCCTCTTACAACTATTTCTTGTATAGAACTGACAAGTCAAGAGACAGTTCTTTTGCACTTGGAAATCACTACTAGTTTTAAAAGCAACTTTTGAGCAATACATCCCAACAGATTAGGCAGATCTAGTAAGACCAAACAATTCAAAGACTAGATTCTTTCAAGTTACAGCATTTGTAAATATTACCCCAAAAGTGTTATTCTTTTACTATGTCCACAATGTTCTAGACATCAAAACATGCATCCTTATGATGTCTTTTCTCTTCATTGAGCCTAACATCAAGTACAGTAACAGCACAAAGAACAATGAAAATTTAAAGAAAAAAAAAAAAACAAACACACACCGCACACAAGATAACCTAGTAGATCAATAGAGCTTTTCATAGTAAACAGCAACACTAAAAAATATATAAGGGCACTGAAGTACAAAATGGTCTCCGCAATAGAGAGATGAAATTGATTCCAGTATTCAGGCCTCTGAGCTGCGGCTCCCGTTAAAGTCTGAATGACAAACAAAACTCTTTTCTTTTGCCTAGAACTCTGCCCTCCCTGCTCATTCAGCCAAAATGAACTAAACAGGTTTCCAAGAGCATCTCCCAAAAAGAAAGTCAATCCAAGGAATACTCTTATTTCTATTTACAAAAGAAGTATCCACTGAAGAAACTGAAAATGAAAGGAAAACTTGCTCAAAGGAAAATACTGCAAGTTAAGGAAGTACTGTAGACTGAATACATAAGAAAAAGCAAGTAATTAAAGAGCTGGATTTTTTGGTGTATATTTTCAAAGATTAAGGTAATCAATTGAACAAGGTTATGCCAAATTATTTTTACATCATTTAGGTGAAAGTACATCCGCATTTTGAAATCTGAATTAACGTACAAAATGAACCTAACAGGCAAACAGAGGACTCCTCCTCCAGCACACATACTGTGCTGCTACAAAAGCAATTGCTACAAGCAAAAAGCAATGACCAAGTTCAGTGATAGCCTCACTAAGGGAAGGGGGGCATGGAAAGAAGCACTATTTGCTGGAAACTGCTCATAGTCACTTTGAGCAAAACTGTTGGAAAAGACATCCACAAAAGATAAAGGTGTTTTTAAGCTTCTGGAAGTAAACACTTAGCTGACCAAAAATATTTATAGAGAGCCATCAGTTGYGTTGGTCTATTACATTTCTGGCAACTCGGACTATTAGCACCACATTACTAATTAGCAGGTGCCTCACACTACTGCGCTCGTTTGCTGACCCCCACCTACACTTAAGAGATCTTCACATTGCTGTGTACTATAGAATTTTACAAGACTAAACAAAAAAGAACAAAAAAAGAAAAATCAGTAGGCGTAGCAACAGGCCATCAAAATAAAATGCTTATCAACTTCAAAGGCAAATATTCACTGAGCACAATTGCAAGAACCACTCGCTTGCTGCATTTATTATGTCTGAAAGTCTCCAGCAGCGAATGATGACGACAGAGATACTGCCCACTTCATTCTTCAAGACTTTGATCTGCACATAATTTCTCATTATTACACTTATCATATACAATAAGGTCACAACCAACTTTGCTCCCATACTAACTTCAGTGGACTCAATGTTTGGGGAGGGGGGGAAATCAGTCGTTTTTAAATCATTTCTTTGCTGACAGTTTTCCTTGTTCTTTCATCAGCATCTTGTAAATGCAGCTTAACACTACCTCAAAAAAGTATAAGGGCCGCTCCTTTATTTGCAATGCTTACAGAACCTCTTTTTAATGCAAAAATCACACTGTTGTCAATATAGCTCACATGTTCGATCTCAGGTTTTTTAAAAGAGGGTAACAATTGCTTTGCTCTCTTCAAAACTCTAAACCTCTCATTACCATTCTCAGTATAGGCTTTCCTTAGTTAAAAAAAAAAAAAAAAATTACTTCATACCTACTCTCTGAGCCTGACACAAAGACCAGTGCTTTAAGATGAATATTCAAGTTTAATCAGCACTAATTTTCAGATGCATCTTCATTTTAGCTCCAGTAAATTTTCCACAATTGCTCAAAAAGAGCGTCCAGTTCCTCTCATCCTCCATTTGCCATTTTTCAGCATCACCCAGATCCTTCTCATTGGCCTTCCACTCTGAATTTGACTCCTTGGTCTGCTTGCTCAATACATCTTCCCACACCCAGGAAGTCCAAGTAAAGCTAACTGCAGGGGAAAATCAGTAGGACTAGTGACTGGAATCAGAATATTGTTTCTGCGGTTGTTAGGGCATCTTTTTCTTTCTACGAAAAAGAGAAGATGACAGAGAAATACAGCTGGCTTTTCTCCACATTCAGAGCACTAGCTCTATCATCCTGAAAGTGCACAGAGATTATGAATTACTGTGCACAATGAAAAATCTAAGTGAGCTTTCAAACTCCGCGATCCTACTGATCCAACGACTTGTCACATTTAACCTTTTAATGCTGCACACTTACAACAGTAAGCAAAGAAGTTTATATTCAAGTTCATTACCAGGACATCCTATTTTAACTTCACCAGTGCGGATCTGGGTGCTGCAGAGAGGGTGTTCGAGTACTACAGCCCTAAGTTAAATGCAACCAATTACATGATAGCCAAAAATCACCTTCCCCGCAGTTGCATGTTCTGTGTAATCTGCAGTTTTCAGACATGCCCTAAACCACAACAGCAAGGCGCTCATCTCATTTTCTCTATTTGCACCTGYTTCCAACTTCACAAGTAAAACCTATGCAAGATGGCTCCATCTCCCCCACAAAACAAGAATCACAAATGTACTTTGACCATTTTCCAAAACAGAATACCATTTACTGCAGCAGAGAATACAATACATACTGAAATAAAATATTAGTCCAGCATATTCCTTCTGACAAGGAGCAACATAAATGAGCCTTCAAAGAGACGTACTTGCATGTGAAGAGCTTGTCATCTCCATGAGTTTTGGAACAGCGTGGAGGCAAGCTAGGAAAGCTACTGAGGGGAACTCTCGCCTCAGCTTCACATGAGGACCACTTACATCCTGAGGCATGAAATCTCCTGGGCAAGCACCATCATGGGACATGCTTAGTTATCAAGTCTTCAGTCTTGGACAGTAGCTATGTGATGTTAGTTTTCATGATGCAAGACTGTTTTGCAAGGAACATTTCTTAAAGAAAAAGCTATAAACTCTGCAACAGAGAATAATTTATTTTGCCTGAGTCCCTAATTAATCTTGATTTTTGAGACAGAGAAGCTATATGCCAAGTAGGTTACTTGTTTCACTGCTTCTTGGTCTTCATTATCTTTCAATAATTAAGGCATTTTACCTCTGAATGCTGCCAGTTCACTTCCAAAGCAGATAATTCTGTCTGCAGCCATCACTGCAATTACGCAGTTTATCTAAACATCTCCATCACAGTTTACTGAGCTTCTTAGAGCTTCCCCCTACTCAGGTATGCATACAGGTCTCTAAAACAAGGTTTTTCACCCTGTGGATCACCTGGGTTCTATAAAACAAAGATGATCCATACAATAAAACCTAAAAATTCTATGCATGCACACTCCCTCATGTGCAAACAAGTCCACAGGAGAGAACAAAAGCAATAATTAGTTGTCCCAAATTTGCCTAATTTTTATTTTGTTGTCAAGAGAAAACCCTGCAGCAAAACTGTACCAGATGGTCTGTGGACTTTTTTCTGTTCTTTTCCAAAAAGTTTGTTGTTCTTATTTAAGAAAAAAAAAAAAAAGAAGAGGAAGATGGAGAACAGTATTCACATTACTGCTTTACTTCTGGAATGGAATTAGGTTAGAGCCGGTTTCATTGCTAGAGCACTCCACGCACAAGTCTTCTGTGCTAGCTGCTGTGTTTTCTTTAAGAAGTGGGGGATAAAAACAGGAATTTAGAGAGATGTACAGACAAAACATATGTATCAAAGTAACTATAACAAAGACAGATAACTAAGGATAAATTAAAACTGAACAATTAGGCACAGTGAGACTACCATAAAGACAGACACAGAAGCTTCCCAGTGATAAGGTCTGCTCAGCCAGGCTCGTAAGAGAATAATTACCCATTGTAACAAGCTGGCAGGACGAGCAGGCTGCGTGACTTAACCTGTCAAGGTTGTCTTCTCCGCTGTTTTCAATTTCTGAACTTCCTCAGAAAGAAGTTACCACTCCCCTGCTTCATCACGCTCAGTTAAATAAGTAGAAATTGATACATCTTAAAACACCTTCAGATCTTTCCATTTGGACATGACTAACTCAAAGACACTCGCCTAGTTCTTACAGAGGCTCCACCAACCCAACAAGTCAAGGCAGGCTGGAGGCACAGATGGATATAGTCTGACTAACTTTAGTCTAGCCAGCACAGATAACATGAGCAGTGAAGAAATGGCAATGCTAATCAAGCTGTGGTAAGACCTAATACAAAAAAACAAAAAAATTCCCAGGAGGGCTGTACTGCGATTACAAACGTGTGCCACCTCACTTTCACAGACACGTATCTGTGCTAATTAAACAGAAGTCGGTAGAGGCACACACATCACGCTCCCGTCACACCCCCATTCACGGCATCTCGAGAGGAATGCCCAGACTAGCAGACGTGCTTTGCAGGGCTGGACAAAGCTGCACGTGCTGTTACGACCTGTGATGACGGCATGCAGAGCTGCCATAATTCTCTCTACTTGAAATTTCAAGAGCTGCATCTCAACTGAGGAGCTGAATTTCTTCAAAGAATTTTAGTGTGACTAAAGAGCTGAACTGAAAAGCCAGGCTTGAGAAAGAAAGAAATCTATTGGTTTATTTACATCTTTATGACTGACAAAAAAAAAGCAGTGAATTACTAGCAAGTCAGAAACTCAGAAGAAAGCCCAATACTCCTCCCTTCAACATGATTTAATTTCTGGAGCAGTAGAAGAGCTATTAACTTATTTTTAATTATATTGTGCATGTACAGACTCCTTGGCATACACCATAGTAAAAATATTTTTGTAATGAAACAGGCTACATAGCACATACCACCACTTCATTCTGTCATTCAGACAGAATTTTACTATGCCTATTTTATATGCATCACTAGTCACAAAGCCTGTGGTACCTAGGGATATAAACTGAGAAATTTTCATGCACAGGGAACATCTCAGACTTTTTCATTAAAAAAAAATAATAATAAACCATAGTTCATATTTTCAATATTCTTCCTATAAATAAAACTGAAATTTCAGAATAGAAATTAGCCTGGCTACCCAAGCGCTTGGTGTCGGATTCCTTTAACCTAATTTCATCTATCTAAACAGCAGGCATTTACGCTCAGCTAATCACGCAGGCTCACTCTGCAGTCAGAAAGAGACGGCCCAATTAGCTGATCCCTGGAGTGCCTCTCCTGCACAGGCATCTTGGCATGCTGCAAATTCTCTCTGAAGAGAGCCTAACTTAAACAAAACATAATTGATAGATGGCTTAAGGTATGCAAAATGGATCTCTCTTTGGGGGAGTTAGTTCCGTTTGGATAACCTCCTTACACTTCTGCAAATTTTCAAGAGCCAAATCTTCTGGAAATTCCTATACAACTGATAATTACGGCAGAATTCAGTTTGAATTTTTGCCCAGGAGACATAACAAATTTGCTAGACTTACTGTTCCTGTGCTTTTAAGACCTGGAAGCAAAAGCATAGACTCAAGATAGATATTCTACAGCAGGAAAAGTTACAGGAGCAATGGGATAGCCGCACACAGAATTCAGGTAGAATTATTTTACAGTTTTGTTTCTTGCATTACTAAATAATTTTATTAGCCACTAAATGATTTTCGTGAAGACATTTGTTCACAGGCTTAAGGATAAAGTCCTAACAGTAAAAAGCTTCCCGTGTCCATTTTCATTACTTTTTTTTTTTTTTTTTTTTTAATAAAAAGGAACTGTCTTAACACGGTTCTTCACAAGCAATTTCCAGATGCTAACAATGATACAATCACTCCTCTGAATACTTGTACCATAATATAAACTTTGTTTCCCCTCAAAAGGCTGTGCTATGTTCAGGTACCTTTCTTCTCATCTTCCAACAGCAGCAAAGCTGCCTGCAAAACAAAGTATCATTGAAGATGATAAAACCCTAAACAAGTTTCTTGACCTTTTCCTAGCAGTTCAAGAACCCGGATATCTCCATTGGTAGTGCAATAACGAACAGAAAACTGTTAGCTACAGTTCATCTAACACCTTGGAGACACGCCAAGGAGAAAATAAGGGGGAAGAAAGGATAAGCCATATATTCCAGGTCGACCCTATATTTTATGAAAGCAGAGGACAACGCTGTGCTAGATAACAACTCACGCAACAGCAAGGCTGTGTGAGAGGAGAGAAGAGTAGAGTTGAAAGGGCAGAGCTGTGATCTTTACCTGGCCGCTTTCAGGCAGCAAAGAGATGCTCTGTATTTTAAACAAGGGCTCAAGCTCTACTGGTTGCACTGACGACACTGAACTCTCACATGCCAGATGCAGACACGTGCTTCCGTCAGCCACTGCAGCTTAAGGCCAAACCTATTGACGCCCACAGGTATTTTAAGAATATAATGTGTTCATTCACAGTTTTAAGATTAATAGCTAACAATATTTACTTCACTGCAAATCACCACTGTCATTAAAATTCTGTGTTTACTGGACTTTCCAAGCAAGTAAAGGTGGACCATTTAAAATTCATTACACAGTACACCRCAGATAACATGTATGTATTTATAACCAGAAACAGCTTTGGTATCTGCTAAAGATGTACAACGCACAGTTTTACAAAAATATGTGAAAAGCTATACTGTCGGTAACATGACATTAATTCCTCTGAAACAGTTCCGAATTCAGAAGACTGCATTTGTTTGTGTTTTACATGAAAGAAAAGGCCAAAGCTGTCCCAGACAACCACCTAGGCAGCAATCGGGCAGTACCAGAGCATGGAACTGAGTGCACAATTAAGGCACAGATCTTGTGATTTCTCCCTCCATAAACATGTCTGCAGTTGCAATCAGAGTTTTACTGTACTCTGCAAAATTAGACTACAGAACAGTTTTACCAATCAAGTTGACTGATACTACAAAACTCAAAGAATTTAACAATTTAATAATTCTGTGTTTCAGAAAGTCCCAGGATTTTCTTCTTCAGTTAAGATACAAAGGTACCTTCAAAACACTCTAAACCTTCGTGGTTATTAATATCCGCACGAAGTACTTACCCTTTAGCAATAATTCTTTGCCAATTTCAGTAGTTTTGTTTACCATTATTCTTCTTTCTGCTCTTAGTACATGCTTTAGTAAATGCCTTCTCTGTGAAGTCCTGAGGATCAGGCAAGTTTAATAATACCGTACTCCCAAAATAAATTTTTTCTGCTGCCTCTGACAAACTGACTGCTGGTTGCAATGCTGAATGGGACTCGCTCTCTCTCTCAGGAGGCAAAACAGTTTCTTACAGAAAGCTAAACCGACATTGATGTAATCCTGACACTATAATCCTTTCAACAGCAACAAAATACATACGTGTCAGGATCTTACTGAAAATGTTACCTGTGAAATCCAGACCCAGCCACAGCTAAGAGGCAGACTGCCAGTTGCTTGCACACCTATTTGGAAGAGTATGTGCCACAAACCTGCCACTTGCCAAGTGTGAATCAACAGCGTTTTCAACTTGCCAATGCCATGAGAAGTGTAGCTGTGCGACACTGACCCTCCAGGCATCCCCGCTTCAAAGTGAAAACAGTGATGTCTTTCTTTCCATCTTCAATAATTACTACTACCATTACCCACTAATGGATGAATCATATGAAAGATCACAAAAAGCATCAGTATGACGAAATGAAGGGTTATACGAGATAAAGAAGTAGATATGAACTTAATGATTTTAAGTAGTACATAATTACCAGAACACTCTCCATTCTACTCATTCATAACAATGTACTCTGGATACCTCCAGCACCACACTGAGAACATCTACAACATACAGTAGATGCAATCACCAAGAATGCCTGTGTGATTTAAAAAGCCAAGTGACTTTTGAGAAACTGGATTTAGGAACTCACATTGCTTAAGAGCTTTCACAAAATTGCTCAGCATTGTCAGCTGAAAAAAGCATACTATAAAAACAACCTTTGTACTTCACTGTAATCCACTTCAGAGGTTCTTTCATGTGGAATGACTCCAAATCATTCCTCATGACTATCTTTCCTGAAACTCAGTCCCCTCACACGCATGAGGGCATCTCAGATACAGCACACCCTGTATCAAAATACAGGAAGAAGCATTTTAACATTTTCCCCATCTCGGATAAGGCCTCTTAACTTGCAGAAGAATGTTCTCATTTTCTCTGAGACACAACACACACCTATGAGACCAGCATACAGTGTTGTATGTGATATTTAATTCGCTCTCTCTGATATCAAATTCAGGAAAATGTTTTCAGTCTGGTACCCACTCCACTGACCATGGCTGCACAATAAGAATGACGATGGAATAACAAGAAAATAATTGTTTTTCAGACAGATCCGCTCCTTTGTCCAGCTCGCCGCTCAGCCAGAGAAACAGCCGTGCAGGCGCAAGGACACAGTGAGAACAAGCAGCTGGGAACAACGATCATGAAGCCTGGGCATTAACCAGCTCAAAAAGCTCCCTGCAGAAAACAAGTAGAACAGTAGAGGAGATATGGGTCAGATTGCCAAGTATCTCCAGACATAACTAAAAATGGTTTAGTTACTCTGAGAATTTTCACCTATTTATTTTCAATGCAATACATACTATAAAATGTACATAATGGACAATTACTATCTATTCCTGTAAGACAGTGGAAAGGCATCTTTTTTTACTGATTGCATCTTATAAGCCCTGAATGTTTCATTAGTTTTCAATTAAATTGTATAAAGAGCACTAAATGTCAGGTTTTTCACACATTCGAGGAGTACTTCATTCCATGTAAAAACAGAGCGTGTGAGAGATTTTTATCTTAAGTTAAGGGGGGGGGGGTAAGAGAAAGAAAAAGAGCTAAGCTTGGACATGATCTAAGGATGAAGATCCAACCCTTCAGCATGGAGTCCTACAAACATCCAAGACTCACAGTCATCCAGGACATAATATTTAAAGAGAGAGTGCTGGAAAAGACAGGGCTAATCAGAGAATTCTCCAAGCAAAGGAGGTCACTCCATCCATACTCAAAATTTTAGTGGGTGGAGGGTGCTCTAACATTGTACATACAGTGAACAACAAACTGCACTACTTGAAAAACACATATACATATATTCACGCACACATTTTTAGAAAGACCTCAGAGGTCCTCTAAAATGGCAGAAACTATTGCACAGTGTGCAACATATACCATAGACCAAGACAAAGCTAGATACCTGGAAAGGCCACAATGGCTTTTATTATCACTTTACAAGAAGTTCATTGTGCATGATCATCACAGCAAAATGAKAACATCACGTTGGCTCAGGGGAATTATTCATCGGGGAGTGGGCAACATTAGATCACTTGTCATCTGCTCCAACGGTCAGAAATTAAATCAAACATATGCAATAGAATGCAAGTCACTGGAAACTCAGGGACATAAAACAGTGAGCTTAACCCTGCTAAGCATATACTTGTACCACAACATCTAGAATACAGTATCTTCAAAAAGGTCAAGGGCAAAGCATCACAACTAGATTATTCTCTGTGTTGAACTGAGTTACAGCTATAAAGCTCCCTGAATATACACTAAAGGAGGGCATCTTAAAATAAGGTAGATAATCATCCCACTGTCTGGTTACACAGTATTGGGATGTAGCAAATATAGATCAGCTATATTTCTACATCATGTCTGGCTCTGATTTCCCTGAAATTAATCCATGATGTTGCCACTGCATCCTCTGGAACATATGGTAACATCAAAAGCGGACAGTTTGTTTCCATTTGGGCAAAGCAGCCTTGATATAAGTTACATCTATGCAAGAATTGCATTTGGATAAGCTTGGCAAGGGTTGGTTTGTGATGCTCTAGAAACAACTATGCCTTGGAGAGCATGTCACAGCACCAGGAGGTGGAACACAACTCATGAGTCAAGAGAAGGGATGGGAAGAGATCCAGGTGGGTGGAGGACAGGAGTACTTTAAACTAGTATTGCTGCTCAACACTTCATATTGTAAACAACCACAAACAAAGCACTAAGTAATAACCTTTGCGGAAGAAAAACAGAAAATACGTGGGAGCAGTAAGTTCTTAAATCAGACCTACAGAACTCAGTAGAGAACCTCTACCTTTGTCCTCTCCATCAACTCTGGATACAAGGTATATAGGATAGCAAGAGAAGTGAAAGTGATGTCAGTTACTTTATTTACAATTGGATCAGGAGGGCAAAGCTCCTGATTACAAAAGGTAAAAAGTAGAGTAGAAACCGAAACGTGCTGTCTTCCTTCAGAGACAGCAGCAGCTACACTATCTTCTTGAATTGCTCTAAGTGCTGACTCAGATCTGACCTGGCACCCGGAAATCCAGAAGTGGACTTCGCACACATTAACTAAGCCCAGGGCTGCTCAGGTTGGGAGTACGCACAGGGTCATAACACAAAGTAGAGTTGCTATAGATAGTTTTATGAAAATCAGTTATACTCCAGGGCATAAAATTTGTGTTTTACTGCAGCAATCAGCAATTTAAAGTATGCAAGAGCAAGTCTCAACAAGCCTGCCCTCCTCAACAGTTACCCTAACTCAGCAAATGGGCAGCTTCTACGGGCGCACTGTAAGGATCTTATTTCCCTTTAAAATGGAAGTGAAGGGCAGAAGGCTGGATGGTCTAACTTGTTTCATAATAGGGAGATCTCTGTAATGACTGAATGATGTTCTAAATAACCGCTCATAAAATATATATATATTAAAAAAAATTGCCGAGTATTGCTAGGAGATCAAAATGAAGGATGGTGATTAAATTGCACAGAAAACATACACTCTTTTTCAGCCATATGAACCTGAAGCAGAGATGACCTATAGAGAGCACAACATGCCTCTGTCGTAAACACTTCAGCCTGCGTCACCTCTCCTCTCCCAGGATCTTGTTATACAATCTCTGTCACAGTTCCCTTTGAGCCAGCTTCCAACATTAGCTTATGGATTTGATTCTAATTTTTGAAGTAATCAGTGGATTGCATCCTAGTTATATGACAGACCACATGTCAATCAATGAAACACTGGGGCTTCTAGGACATTGCAGGTCACGCTGGTCAGGAGAATTAGGTTTTCCAGATTCAAGGGGATGGACCTGTGGAACAAACTTCCAGGGGATGCTGGGCAAACTTGGCACCTGAATAACATTCGAAATGCTGCTAAGTCATCCCCTACAACAAAGAGACAAACAAACCAGCTCCCCTGTCTCTGCGCAGAGCACCGTGACCGCCAACGCAAAGGCGGCAGCGGGCCCCCAATGACGGCTGCCCCACGGCTGCAGCAGCAGTCTCCTCCCGCACCCTGCCCTGGCCGCCAGCCCACCACTCGGACCCAGCCTGCGCGGGGCCACCCGGGAGCGCCGGCCTCCGGTCTTCCCCCCTGCAAAACAAATGCCATTTCACTTACATTTCCGACAAGTCTGAGGCTGCCTCCGGTGAGCAAGGCATAGCTAACTTGGCAGTTCTGTCAAGCGATCAACCTTCCCCATTCATCCATAAGCTAATTGAGTCAAAGCTTTTGGGGGCAATTAGCCTTTTATTCCGCACATCAAACCCCACCTCTCTGTCCTACAGAGAATGAAGATCAAAAGACAATTAAAAAAAAATTCCAAGTATTTTTAATAACATCAAATATTTTGAAAAAATGGGCTCCCAGCACTGTCCTAACCTATACCTCTGTTGCTCAGACATGAATTAGGCTGCTGGAAAGAAACAGTCATCTTTTCCAGTCCAAACCTAAGATGTACTACAAAAACTAAATCCCTAACACACAACCTATCCGCAGGAATGCTACCTCCTTAACTCCAGTAACCTTTTTTTAAATGGTACAGAAGTGACAGTTTGAGACTCTGGAAACAGTGTTTAAAATAAGAGCACACACTCAGGACAAATAGGCAATATTTAGAGCTTACAAAATAACCCCCAACAGGCGTGCGGAGGATAATAGAAGGAAACACCACATAACAGCATACAAGAAGCCACCCCATCCAAAATCTCAAGAGAAACCTACCATACACACATTATAAAATCTGTATTTTTCCTGGTCATGTAGACTTTTTATGTTTAAAGCAAAAACATATTGACTATATCCTCAAGTATTTGACTTTGCAAAAAGACTAGTAACTTTTGTGTGGCATTCTGTTCCTTTGCTTGCTTGAAAAGGAGATATTGTTTGCTTCCATTCACTACAGCAGCCACTGTGAGTGACAAAATCCAAGTATCCTGAAAGAAATCCTCCAAAGGTGCTCAACTGTAAGAAAACACAGAACTAATGGCAGCCCTCAATACTACTCGGTGCTAAGGGATCACTTGGCATTATTTAAACAAATGTGTGTTGAAACGTAGTAACTAAGAAAAAGGTTTTACTAAATCAAATAGAAAAAAAAATACTGAAATTTTCTGATCTGTCAAAATGAAGGTCAGCTTAGTACAATAAGAAATACAAAGTTTACCTGTGAAGGACCTGGTGCAAAGGTTACTGAAGACAGTGGAAATATTCCTAAAAACATAATTCCAATAGGCTTTAGACCATGTCTTAAGACTGTGTATTTTTTCTCCCTAGTCCATGTCACTTAGCAAAGTATTTTATAACTTTGAACCAAGGAGTTAAAGAAAAAAGACCGTTGATCAAATAAATCTTGCTCCCACAGATTGGCGATGATAGCCATTTTTCTATAACATAAATCAGTCTGCATATTAAATTCTCTGTTACATCACAGTCAAGAATAAGTGTAAACTTTTAACTTTTTCTTGGAGGGGAAGGGAAAACTTACCAAATTCAGCTTTTCTCTCTGTGTGGCACTGGATGTCCCCCATTCTGTAACATGCACTTAAGAAGAAAGCAACGAGCACTAAGTATGATTTTCTTCAAGTTTTTTGTTCTTCTTTAGCTAGTGGCATTTATCATGCTTGGCTACATTTTCTAGCCAATGAAGCTGCAGAGTATCTTAATCCCCATTTTACGTGGAACTTCATAGCAATTGCCAAGTTTAAGCTTTACATTGAAGAGCATGCAACCACGCGGTTTTTTTTTATTTTGCTGCAGCAGAAGGAAGAAAGGAAGCATCACTATTTCCATTAAGGAAGTGAAACACTGAAGAAACTTGCAAGGGAGAACAGAATAAAACAAACACAAACCAATTTTATATACAAGAGAGAGACGTACCACAAACACAAGATAAGAAACCTAATAATTGATTTGAATTCCTTTAGAAAAGTGCAGAGATGGAATAAAAGATACAGTTTTAGCATGTAAAAAATTCTTACTGGTGACTGAAGTTTGAAAGTGGTGCTCAGCAAACCAAAAGCAGCATGCACTTGCAGGTATAATTAGATAGAAAATCGATGTCTTTTCATGTGCAATTGCTTAGCCTTCTAACACAGGTGTTCTCCTAAGCACAAAAAAATAGCAGCTACACAAGACTGGCATAGGGTTTTTTTTGTGTGTGTGTATTTTTAGTTTTTTTGCCACATACAGACCCACCCACATACACTTACAGGAGTTGCTTTTAATTCGCTTAGACATATCAGAAAGATGCTTCCCAGAGCTTTTCCAAATAACTGAAATACCAGAGAACCCACAAAAAGGCCCATGTTTTTCTATATTTAGCTAAGTCATCTCCTGGCCGCCCAGCAGCTGGCACTGAGATGCCCTTGGTGCCGGACAGCTGCAGCCTCACCAGTTCCATCTTAATCACTGCACAAGTTAGAAGACATATGAGAGACATGCTTAGTAGAAGAAACACTTATGAACTCTTTTATCAAAGCAAGCATTTTTATAGATGAATTAAACCTGACAAAACCGCATGCTACTAAAAAACCTCTAGAAACTTGAGGCACTCTTGAAACTCACTAAAATAAAGTTCTTACTCTCCAGGTCTCAGGGAAATTCTTGCTTCCAGGTTGTGTGAACCTTCAGGAAGAAAGTATATACCATCACCTACCCAAGTGTCATATGCAACCAGTCAAGTCACAAAGCACTTCTCCACTCTCATTTTTCACATACCACACTCTTATCTTCCCTTATCTGCAGCAAGAGTCCACTTATCTATGCACCTGTATTGTTGAAAAAGGTATTCTGGAGCTTAGCAGTG
The DNA here is from genome assembly GCF_003343035.1 of Apteryx rowi. Lineage (NCBI taxonomy): Eukaryota > Metazoa > Chordata > Aves > Apterygiformes > Apterygidae > Apteryx > Apteryx rowi. Next base: position 618,807 of record NW_020449196.1, on the reverse strand, counting down.
CTATCAGTGCTTTGCTAATCGCAGGCTACACAAACAGAAGAGAAAACAAAGATGACCATGCTGTTAAGACCCCTTTCAAGATCTGCATTTCCAATGATAACCATTTCTGTGTATCCTAATTACATTTATAGCGGAAGGGAATAACTCAGATCAAAGTACCTCACAATTTTGTTTATGAAACAAATACTGATATACATTCAGCACTCACGGGACACCTCTAAAACCAAAGTTACACAGTAAACTTTACAGAGAGGGAAAACGGAGATGCCAAGCTTGATGCAATAGAACACCTTGCTCATCAAAACGACTGAAGTGAAGAAGATACAGCTTCCGTACTATTTTCAACAAGTCAGTAGTACACAATCACTGGAAGAGACAGTCCAGTGACATTAGGGTAGCAGTGTACTTCTGCTCTGTTAGTTTCCTCCCAGGCAGCTCAGAGCTTCTGCCTGGACTCCCCGACTGCTTCCCAGACCCTCTTGCGCAACTTCCTTCTACAGCTTTAAGGCACCATGGAGAAGGCTGAACGAAGACGCACGTTCTACAGAGGTTAGGCAAAAATACCCTGCTGTGACTACTGTAACAGTGCTTTTTACCCATATTGCTGCTAGCAGGAGTTCCTACTTGAATTTTAAACAACCTAAAATATATTTGGACATATATTTCTGTCACTTTTTTAGCTGTGGTATCTAATTCATGATATGACTAATTTTATCTTGTCTCTGGACTTTGCCAAAACACCTACATATAAGAATTAAGTGCTTTATAAAGGAATTTTTTTGAATGATTCATGCATCTTCATTAAAAGTATTTTCAGACATATTTGGTGAGCTATATTTCAAGTCTTATGAGCAACTTAAAACTTTTTCTAGTAAGTCACCCTGTATTAAAAAACAGGGAATTGGGAAGAAGATTAAAGTAAAAATATGCTGCTGTCACACCAGAACTTCCATTACCAGTCTCCTCCAGTTTGAAAACAGCTTATTGCAACTCACCACCATAATCTATTGCTGCACAAGGACACTGTAGGTACTAATACAGACTGTAATCATGAGAGAAAGGTCTCAAGCCTAGTCAGAGAACTGGGGGCTGAAGGAAAGCCATGTGATAACAGGAACATAAGCAGAGCAATTCATTGGCAAAAACCAAGGGTGGCAGCTGACCAAAGTCAGTTAGTGACACCAAGCTGATTAGCGTCTCACTTCCACAAACGAAAGTCACAGGAAGATAAATAATTTCCCACAGGACGCATGACATTGCTGCGCTTCAGTCACCAGGGTCCAAGATCTCTGTGGAGCCGAAATCCTTATAAAAGCAAAGCTTTTCTGTTTTTCTAAACACTATTCAGACCCCACTTTCCTTCTTCTTATCCTGTGTACCCAACCTAACATGCTGGCATTATTTCAAAGACAGAAGAGATGCCAAATGCACATTTCTCATCCCTACCGATCCATAAAGCAGGGCTCACATGTTTATCATACGATCATGGATAATTCTTCATGCTTCTTTTTCTAAATGGAAGATGTCAAAAACTATTATAAGCAGTGGCAGTAGGTAGAACCTGCTTAGCCGAAAAAGGCTGATCTTATTCACAAGCAAGCACTGGAGCTATCTGTGAAGCCTAAATTATTACACATCAACTAATGTATTCTCATGCAAATGGTTGGCAAATTCTATCACAGAATGTCCTCATCTCCACAGTGTTTAGATGAGGCCTCATCACTTGGTATCCCAAATAAGGCAGAACACAGAAAAAAAGCATTCAAAAACAAGACCATGTTGTCACAAATAAAGGTTGGGGTGAAAAGGTCAGAGGGAAATTAGAATCCACCAGAACCATAAGCAACAGCTTGAGAGACAGTGCAAGGAGCACTGAAACAACAAAGCCCTTGCTCCACCTGCTATTATAGACAGTTATAGACAGAGTTATATTACTATGATAAACCACATAGTTGAAGGACCATATCATTACTCAGTCGCTTTAACCCATCTCCACTCAGAATGAGCAAACCCAAGAATTCTTCAAATGAGGTTCTTACTAGCAAGCTGCTAAAATAAACACTTTCCTGGAGAAGATTCAGAAGAATAACTCCAGTAGCCAATCTCCCATACTGACTACAGTGGCATTACTTGATCACACAGAGAGATCAGACGATGAGCACGTACAGTTCAGGCAGCCCTGTGTGCATTCACACAGCGCCAGCGTGAACAGTACATACTCCGATAGGGCCACAAACTAAAACTGTGGAGCACTGCACTCATTTCAGAGTTACCTTACCCAGAACCAGGGTCCCACCACGAACAACAAATCCCTCCACAAGCCCCAAAATCAGCTGCCACAGAAGGCTCTGGAGAGCCATTTTCTCCCCTCCAGCCCACAGGCTCCAGCCAGTGCTACACAGCTGTGACACTCTGTCTTCAGCAGGAGCTTCCCGTCTCCACCACGTCACATTCTTAACGCTGCCCGCGTGGGCGAGTCTCCTGGACTCTGCACAGGATGTGGAAGGAGGCGCCAAGAAGCAGAGGAATAGCACCAGGGGGTTCGGATTCCCCTCCACAGAGCCGCAGACCCATGAAATCTAGCAGGAGACAGAGAAGGCTGGTGGGGAAGAGCACGCTTGTCAGTACAGGTAACCAAAGCAATATATCTTTATACGCATGCCCTGAGGATATGAAACAACACTTAATTACTCTGAAAGTAAATTAAAAAATAGTAGGCAGTTACAGTTCAAACAGAAACAGAGCTTAACAACCATACATTAATAGAGATGTTATGAGATATTTATCAGTTTAAAAATAAAGGGACTCAGCTAATTTCCAGCAGCACAGTTCTTGTGCAAGTTTGAATAGCAGCACTGACAAGACCACAGCTTGTCAGCTACTGACAGACCAGGACGGGGAGCTGAATATCCAAACGACAGGCAATTTGAGTTGACCTTCCTTCAGTAACCACGGCAGTAGCTTCCAGAAGTCACACTTACTAACCAATGGCCAAAGCCAGCTAATGGAGGAAGTACTCTGCCAAGTCTCCACTTCAACCTGCTGAGATGGGTGGAAACCACCTATTTGCATTACTGTCATATATATTAATTGTATGTTGGGTAACCTGAGGTTAAAACATAGCTTTTTATGAAAAAAAGCCAAGGCCTTGCATAGCCTTTAGGGATAGAGCCTCAAATTAATTCTGTGATAACAGACATGTTGGGAAAAGAAATTACGTTTCATCATTCCAAAATGGCCACGCTAGAACTTGAAAGAATTGATATAGGGGACATTAGGCTTACGTAAGCCATTTACTAACAGAAATTGAAACCTAAATGTCCTTTGAAAACTGAGTAAAAAGAAAAAATCTACCTATTGGAAACTGAGGTACAGCTTCATCGAGAACTGAACAGGGCGTCAAGCCACGAACCAGACCTTGGTGCCACGACAATTCCGTATCCCACTCGGCAAAGTGACCCTTTTTTCTTCCTCAAGCCCAGGCCTGAGGAGAGCTGGCTCCCTTTAGGGACTGTTGTGCATCTCATAATGTCGTAAAGCTTCTGCGAAGTGTGACTGCCGGGCGAGGAACTCGGGTACTTACTGACTTCTCTCTTATTGCTGGGAATCACCCATGATTCACCAAGAGCGAGTCAGATTCATCTGCCGTGTGCACGACACAGTCCTTTTCCTGAAGGATACAGTACTAAACACAACCAAGGCAGGAAAAAAAAAATAACAGTTTGCTCTCCCAGTTTAAGCCTCCTTCCTCCAGTCACCGCAAACACCCGTTGCATTTAGACGGATTTACACCTAGAAGCCTCAGCGAAACACCACGGCAGGCCGAGCACCGACACTAGCTGCCTAATTAAGAAAACGACTCTCGCCACCCCAAATCCCCTCCCACGGACGTCATCCTCTTCTGCAACTGGAACAAACTAGCCGCTAACCAAAGGCGGCGATGCCCGACACAACGGTGGTGGACGCGACCCCAACGCGCCGCGCGGGTACGCGCCGCGGCGCCGCGCCCCGGGCCCGGGCGGCGGTTTGGCTGGGCAGAGGCGGTTTTCAGGGTTACATAAGCAGGAAGAAGCGAGCGGCCGCCCGAGCGCTGGCTCCTTTCACCGAATTCCCCGTTACCGGCCTCTCCGGGCTGAGGGGCAGCTCAGGCGCCCGGACGCCGCCGCGCGGCCTCTTCCGCCTCGAGAAGCGGCGCCCCGCGCGGGGCGGCGACGCCGGTGCCGGCCGGGAGCCCGGGGCCGCTCGGTGCCTGCGCCTCGGCGGGAGCCCCGGGCGACACAACG